>NC_044499.1:4681263-4876263 GCF_902362185.1 Chanos chanos
GCCATAACCAGGTGACTGGCATGGTATACAGAAACATCTGTGCCGAGTATGAACTGGAAGTCCCAAGGTCAAAATGGGAAACGCCCCCGCAGGTGGTAGAGAACGACCAGGCTAAGATCCTGTGGGACTTCCAGATACAGACTGACAAGCTGGTCATGACTAATCATCCAGACATAGTAGTGGTGGACACGCAGAAGAAGAAAGCTGCAGTGATAGACATAGCAGTCCCAAGCAACAGCAACATCAGGAAGAGGGGACACGAGAAGCTCAAGAAATACCAAATGGCAGAAAGAAGAGCTAGAAAAAATGTAGAGGATGAAGGTAACAGTGGTCCCCGTGGTAACTGGAACACTCGGAGCTGTGACCCCCAAACTGGGAGAGCGGCTCCAACAGATCCCAGGAACAACATCCGTGATCTCTGTCCAGAAGAGCACAGTCCTTGGAACAGCTAAAATACTGCATAGGACCCTAGAGCTCCCAGACCTCTGGTGGAGCACCCGAGATTGGAGGGGAAAGAAAACCGGCCACAGAGCCGAGGAAAATTTTTATATGTATGTATACGCGTGTGTGTGTGTGTGTGTTATGAGGGGCCAAACAGGAAATATATAAATATAAAGCTGAATATATAAAAATACTTCTGAATATATAAATGTGAGTCTATATGTATAAATATAAGCCCAAATATATAAATGTAATCCCGATAAATGTAATTCTGAATATGCAAATGTAACTCTGAATATATAAATACAATTCCTGAATATATAAATATAAGCCCAAATATATAAATGTAAAGCTGAATATATAAATGTAATTCCGAATAAACTAATGTAATTCTGAATATATAAAAGTAACTCTGAAAATATAAAAGTTAATTTATACTCAGACATATCAAAAGACAGTCGTTTTTCATTTTTAAATAATTTTTCTTTTTTTTCTTCATAGGCTACTGAGTGAGAAAAACAAGTTTAACATTGGCATCAGTAAGGTTTTACAGTACAATCAAAGATAATCAAGCAAAAACATTAAATAATGTAAATGTGAATGAGGCAATAATTTGGACTTCATTAAGGGGTCCTTATTTTCTTGGTATTAGGACTTTCCAAGTAGGGGAGCTAAATTTGACAGGGAATTGACAAAAGGATGGTCTGAAAAGGTAGAGAAATAGGAACCTTTGGAATCTGGTTCCCTTACTTGGAAGGTTCTGTAGGGTGTTCACCAAGTTCACCATGGTGTATAAACTTAGCAGATGTGCACAGTTAAGTTACAAGATAGTTACAGTACAGTTAGATTTTACTGATGCTCATGTTAAACTTCTTTTGCTCACTCAGTCGCCTATGAAGAAGAAAAAAAACAAATTATTTTAAAAATGAAAAACGACTGTCTTGTGATAAACTAACTTTTATATATTCAGAGTTACTTTCATATATTCAGAATTACATTTATATATTCCGAATTACATTTATGTATTCAGAATTATATTTATGTATTCAGGAATTATATTTATATATTCAGAATTACATTTAAATATTTGGGCTTATATTTATATATTCAGAATTACTTTATATATAATATATTCAGAGATTTTATTTACATATTCAGAAATACTTTTTATATATTCAGCTTTATATTTATATATTTCCTGTTTGGACCCTCATAATACACACACACACACACACACACACACACACACACATATATATATATATATATATATATATATATATATATATATATATTATTGTTAAGTTCTTATAGATGGTGATGTGTTTGTTCTTAATTAGATTTGTTGAAGGAAGCGGGGTAAACTAAAAGTTTGTGTGAGGGAACTACACTACCCATAATGGTTTGTCACAGTAACGTAACTAGAAAAAAAGAGAGGGGGGGGGGCTAATTTTAGTGTGTGTGTAGATACAGACTCGAGCTCGTTCAGAACGATTTCTCCATGTATTACTGCATTAACTTCACTGAAGGTTCCGTTCTACAACAAAGTTCTCAGTCATTATTGCTGACGACAGATCAAAAGAAGAAAGAAAAATATATACATATCATAGTCTATTTTCAATCATTTTAACCACTGATTTCATTTGATTTTGTTCATATTATTACACATATTTGTAGTAATAGCACTAAGTAAACCATTCATTTATTTCTGTTGCAAAGTTTTGCTTAATCTATGGCTCCGAGTCTGAATTCTTAGTGATTATGTAGACAGAGAGAGAGTCTTCACTTTTTGTTTTTCATGATCGAACATATTGGATCACATTCAGAGGGTTTTACACATGTAGAGGTACAGGGTTCTATTTTGGCCGTTTTCTTCGTCTCCACTTGCATGTTCCCTTTCGTAGAGTTAATGAAGGACAAGATTAAACTGATTTTGTTCATGTCTTTGCACCATCTGAGGACATAAGCACAAATGGATGCCTTGACAACACATGTGGCTTGCATAAGATTTTGGATTTAACAGAATTTCAGCTTGATCGATACTTGGACCTAAGGGCCAGACACATAAGACAGCTATTTCTTAGGACTGCAGCCTGTTGGGAACCTCAGTGTTGCTTTAAAATTAAATTCAAAGTAGGTAGCCTTAGTGTTGTTTTTAACTTTGACTTGAGCCTTTGGCTCAAATCAGCCTCATTAAAAAAGAAAAAAAGTTGTAACGCACCACTGTATCATTTTTCGATGTGTTGCAGATGTATTTATGTAAAATTAATGGATTCTCCTCTCCTTTACCCGCAATTGTTTTTCATTGTGTTTCATAGTACCCATTTTATGATCTTCATAAAATTACTAAAATACAGCTATTTCTTACACAGACTTGTGCAGGGGGACACATGCCTTTATTTATCACATCTTCATCTTGCTATTACTGTACGTAAATGTAACTGATTGTTACAACCAACGGAGCGAACCCAGAAGCAGGACATTCAACTCAGAATGGAATTACGGGATATAGGTTTATTTTAGGTTGAAGTGATGGTAGGATAAGAGAGGAAGTGAGTAGGCAGAAGCACATGGGCATGTAAGCAGGAGAGGGTGAAGCTGGTCGTGGACTTGACCGGAGCGCAGCAGGCGGTCTCTGGGCGGTAGGCGTGGCTGGCAAGGAAATCGAGGTGCGCAGAAGGCAGGCAGGCAGCATGTATTCCTGACACGTAAAGAGAGACGTTAGAATAAACCACAGGGAGGAAATAGAACACACAATTCTATGACCGTACGAAATACTGCCGGACTGGAAGAGACAACGAACTGGCAGAGAGTGGAAGAACAACCCGGAGTTTATGGAGTTTACCGCTGATCATGGAATCGGGAGCGCCACGCCCACTCACAGACACACACCCACACAAAGAAACAACAGGGGGAGCGAAGGAAACACAAGGGACGGGAAACACTAGAAACATACAGTGGAACGAAAACTAGAAATCAGCCAAAGCCTTAACATTGATGCATAAATCACAGTTCTTTTCATTCATCAATGACATGAATGAATCTTTATAACACCATTAATTAGCCATACATGAAAAGACAACTAAAATCCTTGTCATGCTGACAAATGCCAAACAAATCAAACCAGTCCGTTGTCTAAATGGAGTCAAGTTCAAAGCACAGTCAAAGGCATTTAATATCTCAGAATTTGACTCCACCTACCAGTCTGATCTCAATTTATCTCATATTCATCTACAGTATCTATGAATATACCTTGTATGTTTGAAAATGTATGCATGAGGATTGTATGTTTGAAAATACTACAGAGTTCCTTACGTGAAGTCTCCCTTTGTGTTTGATGCATTCAGTGTTGAACAAAGACTCTCTCTATTACTGTCCTCATTCACATCAATGCTGCCAATCAGAACACAGAGTCAATCAAAACTGTCATTATGACCACAATTAACATAAAAAAGAATCAACTAAAGCACTGACAGCATTAATTACAATCAAAATTGACTGGCTAAAAGTGCTGTAGTCCTGACACCTTATAATCCACATATAATTTATAATGAGGCCAAAAATGTTTTAGAAATGTCAGGTTTCTACTGGAATCTTGATCAGTGCTATTATATGGAAAGACCATAACTCACTGTATTCCTGCTAACACCCTTACTTGATGAATTCAAGTGTGGAGCAACTCTGGATGAGTGAGATGATTCTGACGGCCCAGCTCTCAGTCTGTCTGCTCACTGTCAAAACCACCTCCTTCAGACCAGTCAAGGAACGCAGGAAAAACAGCAGAGAATCCATGTGCTCATCCGAACCCGGGCTGCCACAAGAAAAAACATTAAATAAAACTATTGAAACACACCTTTGATAACAAACAAACATCATCCACAAAAGAGAAGACAGAAGAAGAGAGAGAGGGAAGCTATGGTGATGTGCTCATAAAATGCTATCAAAATAAGCAAGCAAGCTCGTGCAAAACGTACCTCTCACTGAGGCCATTTACTTTGGAAAATATCTGGAGGAAGCTTTGCCAGTTTACGTTGGTGATCTCAGAGCGTGGAAAGGTGAGTCCAAGATTAGAGAGTAAACGCTCTCTTTCGTCTGAAATATGCAGTCTGAAATCGAATCACATTTGTAAACTCTAAATGAACGTGCACATACATCCACATCTTCTCTTCAGAGAGTTCTTTCCCTTTCCAAAAAGTGGCAAATGACAAACATGTGTCACTTTTTTCCCGCCTTTACTTTACAGCCCAGTAAACTGAAAGCCATGGGAAACGACAATAAAGTTCATTAAATATTAGATAGTTCTAATACACCAATACGGACACAGAAAAGTCAGTCTGTTAAATATAGTATAAGAAAGTGTTTTTTTTACCTCATGTCTCTGTCCGTGATTGTCATACTAAGAGATGAGCAGAGACTGTCTTCAGATTGACTTATCAGCTCGACTTCCCTGTAAATTGGAGTACAAAAGCAAGAAGAACACACAGTTAACTAAAACGGTCGAAAACAGTCAACTAAAGCACAGTCGGTAAAGAAATGTCAACAAAGGCAAAGTCACGGTGACGCACTGGAAACACTGTTGCCTCGTAGCAACAGAAAGGCCTGGGTTCGATTCCTGGCCAAAGTTGTATGCACTGCCAAGGCTGTGTGCTCCATTGTGTTCGGCGACTCCATGCATCACCTATTACATTCTCAAGGAGATGCCCGTATACTGGCATGTCGAAAGACGCTCTCACTGGCTTCATATTTACCACAGGAGCAGTCCCACCACAGGACAAAACAGGAGACGTGAGACAAGCAGCTGTTTTAATCCCAGGAGACATGGTTTATTTCACACACTGTGCAAAGGTGAATATACGGCATGCAGAGCAGGTGCTGATGCTCAGTGGGCTTCACTGTAACTCTAGCTCTTGGTTGTCGACTGTGGAGCAGGTGGAGGCGTAGCTTAGTCCAAGGCTGCGGAAGAAGGTAAATGGCATCCTCTGTCATTTGTGCTTACATCTTCCCCCGACTCGCTCTTTTGGCTAGAACTTGATGGGCCTTTTGAAGAGCTGCCAGCCGTGCCTCCTCAAGATTTCCCACGGAAACACCTTGTGTATTTGTTAACATTTTGACAAGCCACTTGCTTCTGTTGTGTCTTCGGATGAGCGGTACCGAAGTTGCACCCAGCCTCAGTAAAGGCCTGCTTTGACCAAACCTGTCTGCCAGGCCATCGATCTGTGAGTGTACCATCCACAGATTAATGATCAGCCAACAATGATCAACCATTAGCCGGGAAACAAATGGTGTTCCCTGGTTACTCAGGATCTCCTTTAGGATCCCAACCCTCCTGAATAAGAGGAACGAATTGCGGGTGATGGCTTTGGATGTGGTCTTTCCGAGGGGAATCACATATGCATACAGGCTAGCATATTCCAGAATGATGAGGATGTAGTTGTGACCCGTGGTGAATTTTGGCATCCGCCCCACCAGGTCCATGCCTATGCACTCAAAGGGAACTTTGATGATGGGAAGTGGGATCAAGAGGCTGGGAGATGGCACTTGTGGAGCCATTTTGGGT
The DNA here is from genome assembly GCF_902362185.1 of Chanos chanos. NCBI lineage: Eukaryota > Metazoa > Chordata > Actinopteri > Gonorynchiformes > Chanidae > Chanos > Chanos chanos. The sequence continues at coordinate 4,687,262 of NC_044499.1, forward strand.
GTGACAACGCTGACAGAGGTTCTTGGAACCTTTCATGGATGTGTTCCTCTCATTTCAGGTTCCCAGGCGGCCAACCACTTGGTGGACACAGGTCAGCTTCATCGCTATGTCAATCTGCCTCCATGGCACCACCAGAAGTTCCTGCTGTCAACCCCATCTGACTGCTGCATGTGCTGGGAGGGAAGGTGTCCCTTCTGATGTGGCTCCCCCACAATCATCTGGACCTGCTCCCAACTGTTCTTCAGGCACTCATACTGGCATTGTTCCTTGGTGAAAACCCGGGTGATTAGACACAAGATTAGCCACAGGGGTACCTTCCCCACTGAGGAAGAGGATAGAGACACAACAGCTTCCTCTGTTATTTTGGCCATGGTTCTGGGGCAGTGCTGATTCGCTGAGCACAGCCATCACACAGGGACATACGAGAATACAGGGAATTGGATGAGTCATCTTGTGATCAAAAACAGATCCTAGGCATTTCCAATGTGTTTAACAGCTTGCCTCTTCATAGTAGCAAGAGAAAGAGAGCGGTGAGAGAGGCAATCTTTCACAATTATAACATGTATCTTTTGCAGCCTTGCTGTTCCAGCTGGCAACCAGATCCACATTGTTGGCATATTTACAAGGGAGGTTTTCACTCACAATGGAACAACAGGATGTCTGTGCAGTCAAATTAAGTAAAATATATTCATAAATATAAAGTAACAAGGTACTTTCTCCTTGGGGCATGTGTCCCGTACATTCTTAGCACTAATTCTCATTTCAGTGGGCTGTGTGTAAATAGTGCACATTGTAAGAGTAAGCATTGTAGAGGGGCCAATTCATTTCTGTGCATTTGTTGTTCACTGTGCACATGTCCTCAATCAAACAAACAATCCCAACCACCTTTTCATTTAGATTCCTCAAACATTCCAAAGATATGCACATAATTTTAACTGCACTTTACATCTATAGGCTCAAATAATTTGTTTCACTGATCAAAGTAGCAGTGCTGCAAAAGAAACAAAAAAATATGTTATCAATTCTGTGAAATATTGTAGCGGTGACAAACGCATACCTTATTTCCTTATTGATCTCTCCCTTCTGAAAAAAGTCAACAAGCATCAGAGCAGTATCTATTGTGATGGCCTTCACGGTCAGCACTCTTGCCCAGGAGTCCTGCTTGTTGAGAGTGTTGAGGGTTTGCTGCACATCCTGGTCTGAAAGAACACTGTTTTCCCTGGTAGTCAGGAGAAAAACAATTGTAAATATATTAGTGTGTGTGTGACTGAGTGTGACTGCATCCCTCCTTGAGCCGACAGACACACACACACACACACACACACACACACACACACACAGAAATGGGGGGAGAAACTGAGTTACCGCAGTTTGGTCAGGTTGTCTCCATCCACTGGGGTCAAGCTCAGGTCACCACTATCTTCATGCGAGAGTCCCTCAGCCATCAGCCTCAAAATTCAAAATACAACCAAAAAAAACCATTAGAGGAAATGTTTTAATTAAAATTTTGCAATGTTTAAAAATTTCAGATGATGATACTGGGGTATTGCTCAGTGCAACTATTCAGCTACTTTGATAATTCACATTCAAATTAACAGTAGAGTGTATTTTTTGTGTGATTTCAAATTTCATGGTTGTTTGTTCAGCTTGTCTCACCTAAACTTCTCAAAACTGTTGACCTCAGGCTGAAGAGGCTTGACCTCCTCTGCTGTTGTAGCAGAATGAGTGAATTTCACATATGTACTGTTGGAACAAAACTGCAGGCAGTAGTGTACCACCAAGTAGTCCATCCTACTCAGTGGAAGATCAGAGAGATCAATGTATTCCCAACCATCCATCGCTACCCTTAAAAATTCCTCTTCGTGGAATTCATAAAGACAGCAGAGAACAAACAGGTTTGCATGTCCCCTCAGATGGAGTCGCTCATGTCTTTCCTTGATGACTTTAAGGATCCATTCTTTGAGCTGAGCTTGAATGGTGGGAGAAACAGAGAGATTGTAAGTTTCCATCAGGCAGCCACTCAATTCACTGTTAACGAGGCCAAAGAGAAACCGGATCACTGGTAGGAGATGGAGTTTACTTTTCCTCTCATCAGCATCATCCAAATTGAAGTCATTGCGTATGTCCTCTAAATTACGAAACAACCTCTTGACTTCCCTCTTCATTTCATTATCAGTCAGCAGAGCATAGTAAAGAGCAGTGAAAAACTCCTGAAAACTGAAGTGAATGAAACTGAACACGGTCTCTTGATGGATTTTCCTCCTGAAGTCAAATTTACACAAGAATGGAATATTAGCAGGATCCGGGATAGTTTCAGACACTCTCTTCTTATCAAACAGGGCCTGCTGTTCCAGCATCCCTCTCTTTGCTAACTGGCCTAGACTCCTCAGAAGGCCGGGGACAGACTGACTCAAACCCTGGTAGTGGTACTTCAGCAGAGTGGACATACAGTCAACATATATAGAGGTGGTTGTATCCAAAACATTGGTTATTTCCATACTATCTTTGTGTCTCTCCCTGAATACTGTGCAGATGATCCAGCAGATGACAGGGATGAAGCAGGCAGTGAAGAGGGTTTCATTTGCCTTTACATGCTCATATGCCTGTGTCTGTAAGAGCTGATCATCTTTAAAGAAGCTCTGAAAGTAGTCCTCCACACCCCTCTCAGAGAAGCCCATAATCTCAGTGAAACGCTGTGGTTGTTTTTTGAGCAGCTTGCTCAGTGTGTCTGTAGCTGTAGACCTGGTGGTGACCAGCAGGAAGGACTCAGGCAGCAGGCATCCACTCAGCAGGGCTTTCAGAGTGGACTCAGGTGAGGCTGGAGTTTGGACATCAGTGGGCAGAGACCAGTTGAACACGCTGTCTTGTGAGAGTTCAAGTTCATTAAAGCCATCTATGAGGAAGAGAACTCTCTCTGGTGAGTGCTGTAGTATCTGTGAGATCTGTGCTGGTGTTAAACTCTGACTGTATCTCAGGAGCTCCACCAGACTCTTCTCCCAAGAAATTTGGTTAATTTCTTTACACTTCAGGTGAAAAATAAAATCAAAATTGTCGGTATAGAGTTTTCCAGATGCCCAGTCCAGCATAATCCTCTGAGCAGTTAAAGATTTGCCATGTCCAGAGCTGCCCTGTAAAATAACTGCTTTTGGAACAACTCCATGATCATCTGGATTGAAAAACTCCTCCAAACCGATGATGCTGTGCTTCTCACTTTCCTTTTTACTGAACAATTTTTTTCCTTTGGAGAGGATGTCTTCCTTTCTCTCACTCTGTCCTCTGTGTCTCTGAATGATCAGCAGCTCACTATAGTGGTCAGTCAGCAACACATGTTCACCAGGGAGGGAGTCATACTCTGTCATATATGCATACTCAAAGCGAATGACTTCCTTGTACATAAGACTTTGTGAGGACCAACCTACAAAAAAAGATTATTGCCATTATTGTAGTCCTGCTATTAAATTACTCAGTTATATTTCACTCTTCATTTCCATTTAAAATGAAACAGTTTAAATGTAGAAAAGAGGTGGTTCACCCTATTCACTGTTCGGTTTGTATCTCGGTTTCTGGGCCATGGTTCAGTGTGTATCACATAAGAAAACTAAACCTGACAAACAGGACTGCTGCGAGAAAATGCCATTTCAGCAGAAAAGGAAACACATTAAAACACATTAAAGTTCTTGTACTGCTAAAAGAGTCACTGGCACATCCTTTGAAACTAAGGAGGTGAGGTTTGCATATGCCACTGCCTATGACTGACTGTTTCACATAAACTCTGAGCTTAATGTGAGGACTGCTAACACATTAGCTTCCATGCCATGTTACTTAGCAAGAACTGGAGATTATGAACAGCTCTTTAGCTTAGCTTAACAAAGGAAAAAAGTGAATTACTGGGAGAATACAAATAAAACAAACAAAAAAACAGAATTAACTACATGACAAGGCTTGGCACAGCAAAGCAAAAAATATATGTAAACCTTGGCAATACAACATATTTTGGCAATATTACACATAATTAACACTCTAAAAACTGTATATATATAATTAATGCTGGTGAGAGTTAAAAATAAGTGAATAAATACTCTGGGCAAGTATTTGAGACCTAAATAAAATAAATAAATAAATAAATAAATAAATAAATAAATAAATAGCTTCAGTTATATTCTAAATATTGTAACGTTAAAGGGTTGCCTACTTGTTATGTTTATGTCCGTCTAACCACACAAAAACATATAACATGGCGTCTTCCTGCTTTCATAGTCACCAGATTATAACCGTTTAAACAGGACAAAACATATCAGTATTACATTTGTTGAACATTTCACCTCTGCTCCAATGACTCCTTACTAGGATAATTACCTGGAAAAGGAACAGTGAGACTGCTGTCCTCTGGAGGAATAGAAAAGGAGAGAAGAGGAGACCAAAATTAAGATAAACAAATACATGATACACTAATATCTGATTTCACAAATGTTTCCAGTTTAGGGTCACATGATGCTTGCTGGTTCTGTACTAAACAGCTGGAATATGACAGAATTTGAATAGTTTCTGAGCAGAATTTTCCAGTCAAGCCACAAGAAATATCTCATCAAACAGAGGTAACAGAAGTAGAAGCAAATAGAAGTGATTAAATGGCATTATCAGATTTTCTAAAAAAAAAAAAATAATAATAATAATTAAAGAATAATCAGATCAAATAAAACAAATGTATTTTTTATTTTTTGGCAACAGCAAACAAAATGTTGTTTTTCCACCGACAAAACTGTTTGATCTTAAATCATCGTGCTCATGGTGCTAGATGGTGCCAAAAACACAACCATACCAAAAGTAATGTAGAACATCTGTATCATAACATCGGTGCCATATTACACCTTTAAAATATTACACACGATACATTAACAGAACAAATACACAAATTAGTGCGGGATTACATCAGCTAATATTTAGATGGAACAACAAAAAGCACCTTTGGTGCTCTCTGTCCTCTTCAGCTGTACAACTGGACAGAACACTGTTCCTGATGATAGAGACCATGTCACATGACTGATCAGTACTCTGTGCCTCCAGCCTCTTACCTCTACAGGGGTTCCTTTATTCTCTTACCTAATTCTTGGAGCAGGTGTGGCTCAACGTCTCTCAGAACAGAGTAAAAGGCGGATTTCACTCTGTCTCCTCCAGAGCGCAGTGCAGTCAAGAGTGCCCTCATTTTCTCCTGCCTGGTCCTTGCTGCACTGATCTGTGAGTATGTCTCCTCATGTAGCATGCCCAGTGAGAGCAATGAGTCTGCCAGGGGCATCACCATGGTTACCCTCTGGATAAGCTCCGCCCTGTGTTCATCCACAAATCGAGCATCTGAAGAGGAATTATCACCCACTTAATACATTAATCAATAATTCATCAATCAGTCAGTACCATTAATGAGCAAGTAAGTTGCACAGTCAACAAATTTATCACCAACTCCACTGTCACACAGTGTCCCTTGAGCAAAATGTACAACACCAAAATGCTCCAAAACTATGCAATAACTGCTTACTGTATGCAAACTGCTCTCAGTAACAATGTCACCTAAGCTGTGATGGCTGTACCTTGTAAAATTTGTCTTAGCCCCGGAAATGTGTCCAACATGTCTGTCTGACTGAGCATCTCGATGAACCTCTGACATGTTTCTTCCCCCCTGTTAATCAGGGTGTCCAGTAAGTTGATACAAATCTGCTCACTAGAATGAGATGGGACATTGAGTTTCCTGTAGTCATGATAAGTGATGAGTGTTCTCTCCACCACATGCTGGAGGACAAAGCCTATGTCAGCAGAGAGGATCTTGATTAGGCTTGTCTTCTTTTCACGCAGGGTCTGCATGGCTCACTGAAAAAAGCAAAATGAAATCATATATTACAACCCCAAATTACATTTGAAATTAAAGTTTTAAAGAAAAAAAATTAAAATATGGAAATTTCAGTTGAGACTCTCCATCACAGTTCTTATCTCAGCCCTGTAGAAGAGGCCTCCAAGCAGAGATTACTTTTATCATGTTACCACAGTGTGTCAGTGAAAGTCTCCACAGAACATGTTCTGCCATGTTCTCTGCCATAAAACTTTCTTGTTACACAGTGTTAACATTTGCAAACATCATTCAGTTATGCTTCTCAAAAGTAGGAGTCCCCTTCAGCTTATTTAAATGAAAAATACCCTTATTCAAATCTCCCTTATTGGTATCTGTACGGAGACCACAGAAGTGTATCAGTTAAGTTCTGGTATGTAATTACGGTATAACTATAGGCTGTTATAAGCATGGTTAGGAGAGTAAAATTTAAAATGAAGAACTTGGAAATAGAGATGGCTCGTACAACATACACCAATCTACACGTCGTAATTAAGTTGCAAAACACGTCTTTGTCAACACTGAAAAGAAAAATTGATGATTGAAACCAATAATTTCTGGCCCATGTAAAACTCCTGGTTTTGAAACATTTGAATTTGTTATTGAATAGTCTGTAAGTGAATACTTCTACTTTATGGAACGTAGCATTCCTCAACTTATAATAGCATATCATTAGTGACTGTACTTAACGTGACCTGTGCCGTGGAAAACCAAAGAGATAAAGAGATGCCTGTGTAAATTCAGTCGCTATTCCCTGGCACCTTTTGCCCGCCCGCTCTTGAATGGGTGCAGCTGTATAGCGTTGGTGAACCGTTACACCCCTGGCATGTGATTAATTTATGTGATTTGCCTTTATGAGTAGCAATAATAACTGTTGAATTCAACAACTGAAATACAATAGCAGTTTTGTGTTCTAAAATCCGTATTGCTGTGTTTTTAGGGGAACAAAATACACCTACGATGTCACTGCCCGTTCCTCCGTGACTTTGGTTCCACGTGAGGTGTCTTAAAACCGGAGACCAAACATACCACTACCTATTAATTCATTCTACTTTTTATACTGTTCTACTTATAATCAATTTACTCCATTTCTCTGATTATATTCCAAGAGCAGAAGTCCAAGCGAAACAAAACTACCCAGCAATTTCGACTACGTGGATAGCTTTGCTATTTAACGTTCAGTTTCTCCTCTTTTCCTGTGTCTTGTTGCCGATTACGAAGTATTAACTTCCTGAAGAAACCACACCCCCCTCAGAACAAACACTGTTGTTACAGCTAGAAGTCAGGGACAGTCTGTGACCTTTACAGGTAAATGTCACATTACAGGAGTCACTGCTGGACCAGTGAGAGATTCCAGCCATCTCAGGAACAATGACTGGCTCTGAAAAAGATGTAACACGTTTACACTTACATTTATTCATCTAACAGATGCTTTTATCCAGAACAACTTCCAAGTGAGGCAAAACACAAACCAGGTATGTTACCATTAAGGAGCTTTCTGTGGTATAAGTGCAGTAGCTAAGTTCAGTATTAGACCAGCGTAAGAAAAGTTGAAGGAAGTTAAGAGTTAAGAGAGTTAACCACAGACAAACACAGTGCCGTTGAATGAGGGCTACAAAATTTAAATGGATATGCAGTGTTTTCCGAGATGTGAAGCTGAGAGAAGATGAAAGTCTCTTTTCTGGAAGTCTTCTCTTATTAAGGCGCCAAATCCCATGACCAAATATCTTAGATGGGAACGCAGATCAGGCCTACCCAGAACAGGTTATTCCAGATTATTAAGATTATTTCAGATTATTATGATTCCATTAAAGTACAAGTGATCAATATGGCATTTATCATTAGAAGTACAAAATAAACTTGCAAACACACTGACTAAATCAATAAAAAAAAGACCCCCCCCCCAAAAAAGAAAACAACAAACAAAAATCTGCATATATAGTCCAAACAAAACACAGAATTCATTCCTTTTAGTGAGGAATATCAATTTACTATTTACTGTTTCATTTTGTCTCTAAACTTACCTTGGACATTGACATTGTACAGGGCAACATGAGATATTTTGACACTAGTCGCTTTAGCTTGATAGATTCCACTGTCTGTCTTCTTCAGGTCTTTTATTGTCAGAGAGTAGGTATCTTTGTTAAAGATCACTCTGCCCAGGTAACGATCTGACACTTTCACATCACCGTATTTCTCTATGCAGGTCACTATATTCTGGGATAAGATAAGCTGCCAGTCGGTGGCACGGTGGGTAGCGCTGTCGCCTCACAGCCAGAGGGTCTCGAGGTCGATTCCCAGCTGGGCGCCAAGGGTCCTTTCTGTGTGGAGTTTGTATGTTCTCCCTGTGTCTGCGTGGGTTTCCTCCCACAGTCCAAAGACATGCAGGTCAGGTGAATTGGAGCCACTAAAGGTATGACTGTGTGTGTCTGCCCTCAGTGGTGATGATGGGTAACTATTTTCCTATTGCAACTCTTTCCCCAAAGGACACTGATTAATTAATTACCAAAACTTAAGCATAAACAATATCCTCCAATGATGTCAATAGCTCGTTTCAGTTTGACTTTAGAACCTCGTACAATATAGACAACTGTAAACTGTCTTGGTAGCGTATTAATTTCTGATTGTTTGAGGTGAAATGAGCAATTTGGAAACAATTAACAACTAACACAGTGGACTCTACACAGCAAAGGAAACTGCTGGTGGAGAAAAAGTTGCTGCGCAGTACCTTATAACTGTGGTGGGTGAGTGTTTCAATAAGAGCATGTTTACGTGTTTAGGAGTGATGGCATGAATGAGTATGTAACTGAATTATTACATACCACCAGTGTATGGATTGTTTTTGCCAAGAGTTACTTGCAGTATTGTTTAAACATGCTCCTGTGAACAGAGAACTGTGTGTGACAGACAGAGACAAAGTCTAATGTTATGATCTCTGACAGATTCCAGACTCAGAGAAAAGTGATTTCCAATACCAGTTTTATTCTAATTACAACTTCAGTCTTATATGTGGTAGGTGAGTGTTTTAACCAGAGCATGTCAGTGTGTGTGTGTGTGTGTGTGTGATATGGTAATTAGAAGTGAGAGGGCTATCCTAAGTCAGGGAGTCACATCATGAAATCACCAAACAGACAGATATGATGGTGAGAACAGATCATAAACCCCAATAACAGGACAAAACACTGCTCTTTATCGGGAGTTGCAATTCTAATGAAACTAGTATTACAAATAACCGTGATGTGAGGGAAGTATTTTACACAGACATATTCTGTATAATATTCTGAGAGTTGCATTTTCAACATTTGCAGAGAAAGTTATTTATTAATCATACCCAGTATTAGAACCATGAATTACAGTGGTAACTGATGGATGTATGGCAAAAATCATTTTCACTTGTGAATCTGTGATCTGTGTATCTATTCTTGTGTGTGTTGAGATATTAAAGAGTTTTATACATAATATTAAAGAGTTTTATCAATGAGAGAATGACTTTTGGTCTAAAAGGACTGATGAATCACAACCTCATGGTAACATCATGTATATTTGTGTGTGTGTGTGTGTGTGTGTATGTGTGTGTGTGTATTTCAGATCCAGTAGTAGCTCCTGTCCTGTCTGTTCTTTCAAACTGGTCCAGCAGTGACTCCTGTAATGTGACTCTTGCCTGTAGAGTTTACGACCTCTTTGTGACCTCCGGTTGGAACAGAAGATTCTGCTCCGTTTGTCACAGACAATTCTATACTCTGCAACCATAGCAACAAGGTCAGCTGGAGAGTGGATGCCAGGGAAATTAAACTACTCTGTCCCTTTATTAAAGGTGTGGACACATACAAATACACACGCAGACCTATACAGAGGCACAAGAGAGCTGCTTACAGTGTAATGTGTATTTGTGTTTTCAGATGCAGTGACGCCCCCTGCTGGTGTCCCCATGTATCTGCTGAGGACAGTGCTGCTCTCTGTTACTCTGGTCCTCTTGGTGTCTGCAGTCATCACTGTCCACATCAGAGAGAGACTGATCAAATCATCTTAAACACACACACACACACACACACACAGTGTATACATATGCAATGTTTCTGCAGTCTGTGTATAATCTCAAGCACTGGTTTCTGACACAGAACAAGAAAATTTAAGAGTTCATGTGAGTTTTTCAAGTTCATTCAGCTTCCATTTGTCCGTTTCAGTCCTTCCATATTCGTTCATGGATTGTTGTAGGAGCAGTGGAAACTCCTGTTCAGTTATATGAACTATCTGTCATACTCACGTGACATTATACAAACGATTACATGACATGTAACTGTGATATGAATTTTCAGACTGAATTGAACAAAGTCTTAATCAGCTCTTGTGTCCATTTTCATTTGGTTACTCTTAGAGGTGTATGCCTACAAAATACTAATACAAATATATAACAGATCTGACAAACATCTCTCACATTTCATGAATTATTATTTTATATGCTGGTCTGGTTGCTGGCTGGTCTGCTTTTACATTCACGATGGAAGAACTGGACAATACAGAAAATCAATATATTACAAAGTAAATGTTTTATTTGTTTGCTTTTAAATGTAAAAAAAAATGGTCGACCAACAAGAATATGTTTACTTGCGGATACCCTGAGTTTTCCAAAAACATTCATAGACTGCTTAATAGAGTGTGCTGTATCCAATGGATGTGCTTTGTTCCCACTCATTCCATAGGCATATTCTAACACATATTCTACAGCATCAAAACATTCTCGGAATGTATTACGCGGCTTTGTTGAATACTCGATTCTGATTGGTCAATTACAGCATTCTACGGTCTGTTATTTCTGTATAGCGAACCGCTGCTGTGTATAACAGACCGTTGCTATGGAACTATTTTTTTTAGCTGAAGCAATAAAATCCTTTTTAAATCCATAAAATCATTTTTAAATCAATATTTTGTGTCAAATTATTGATTTCTTTAGTAAGTAGCTGTGTAATTAGCGGGAAAAAGTACATTATAGCGTACATTAAAGGTCATTATAGCGTACATTAAAGGTCATTATAGCGAAATAAACTCCCTCAGGGTGTTTCAAGACACCCTACATCACCCTGTCGGGGTTTATTTTGTGATAATGACCAGCTCGCTGTACATACTAATTTGTATTAATACTTGTCTTAATGCAATAATAAAATGATTTAAATGCAAACAATGATATACAGTAATACAAATGAGATTTGTTTTAAGTTATAAAGCAGGCATCTCTGAGCTCCTACATAAACCACACAGGCACAAAGACTCATTTGAGAAAGACTGTATACACCTGTTTTGCTGGTGTGTTGATTCTGGTATAGTGGGAATGATGGTAGACCAAATGTTCAGTTAGTCCATTTCTACATTGAAACACAGAAACATGATCTGCCCAGTCCCTGGGCAGTAAACTAATGGTCCTGTCTGCTGCCTGGCGAAGCCCCTGTCAACACAACATGCAAACAAACAAAGTGAGATGTGGATCCATTTCTCTGATACGCCATTTTACAGCTTAAGAAATCTACCAAGTTTCATTTCTGGAGGAAACATCACATCAATCTCACAGATTAATGATCAAAACTGACAACTTATTTCTCCTAAGCCTTTACATCTTCATTCAGTATGAGTGTACAATAAGTGTTCCTTTATGTTCACATTTGTTGTTGATGTTTGCATGCCGTTGATGTTTGCATATTAGTAACTTATGTTGACACTACAGCAGATGTCTTGGTTTTTTTGCACTGTCTTGTCTTAGTAATGTTTGCACTGTCTTGTCTTAGTAATGTTTGCACTGTCTGACTTAGTAATGTTTGCACTGTCTGATTTAGTAATTTTGCGCTGTCTTGACTTAGTAATGTTTGCACTGTCTTGCTCTGTTTCCACACTGCTGGACTTTATGTAGTTTTGTGTAGGCCTATGTGGTCTCAGTTAGTTCTGTTGTAGTCTCATGTGGCCCTGTGTTGTACTATGTAGCACCATGGTCCTGGAGGAACGCTGTTTAATCTCACTGTGTGCTAGCTGTATATGCTTGAAATGACAATAATGACGTCTCACACACAGTTTAAAGCAAAATAAAAGTTCTCTTAGCATCTCAACACTCTTTCTTAACCAACAAATTGCTGTCACAGACATATGTAATTTAAAATTCAACCCATCAAACCTATCAACCTATTATTTACAACAAACAAAGATCCTGTCCAACAGTAGTTGGCCTTACCAGGCAAATTGTGTGAACCGCTGAAACTGCCATGAAACGTATTATGAACGAATACTGGGGCAGACTGCCGGCTCCCTCCAGTGGCTGTGTTACTGACAATTAACCCTTCAGTGCGCTGGTTCCCTCTTCGCTGCCCTGGAAAAGGGGTTTGAAAAAAAAAATGGAAGAAAACATAACGGCCATGCATGTTATGAAAACGTGTGAATTTCTGCTTGATATAAAATTAAAATCTTTTAAACGGGGCAGTTTACCTGCTTCTGATCGAAGTGCTCCGGTCTCTGAGCCTGAAAGGAATTAAAAAAAAAAAACATATTTCATACTTAGCTTACCATATTAAACCTTTTTGTTTTTGCTTTACAGTAAAAAGACCTTATTTTACAGTAAGTAAATGCCTCTTTAAAATGAACTTATTTCAAATAGACTGATTAATGATTTTTACCTGGTAAAATAATCTCGTTCTTCCATACCTCCCTCTCAGGGTCACCTTCCTCCAATATTTTCACAGTGACTTCATCATTCTCTGCATCCATGCGCACAGAAAACAGGGGACTATAGTTTGGGCCATCGTCCCATTCGAATTTGGCACTCTGAAATTACAGAACAGGATGCATATGCTATAAGCACTACACCATTAACCATTTCTCAGTTTTAGTCCTAAGCATGCATGTAACTGGTTTAAACTTTAAGCTCTTTTGGAAGAGAAAACTGTAAGGTCATGTTTAACACACACCAAGGACAAAGACATCTTTTGGAAAAACTGAAGCTTTGTTGTTGGTTGGCTCTTACAAAGGCTATGACTGCTGATATTCTTCATGTATGTGAGTAAAATCAAAAATGGAATTGAATCAGATCGAGGGTGACATGGAGCATGAAACTCAATCATCTGCTTGACGAAAGGAGAAATCGTCAATCACATTAGAGCATTTTTACAGTATTCTTATCAGTGAAGAAACTTTCGTTAAAATGTTACCAGGAAATCAACTGTGTATGACTATCTAAATATTCAATAAAAAATCACAGTATCTGTTTTGATGTGATGAGAGCAACGCCTAAGGTTTTATCAGTTTGCATATAAACACGTGCTAACAGTGTACTAACAGTGCAGTCAACAGCACAGTTCATGTTACCATCAGAAACCTGGAGAACTACAGCTTGTCTTTGATTTACAACGGATGCGAATTATAACCAATCAGCCTTACAACGCCCATCCCATTAACCTCGTTATATTATTTTTGAGTAGCGGAGTTGGTTCGTAAAGTCTAACAACAACTATTTTTCATCTCCTGTATGACAACATCGACTGGCTGTGCTGTGGCATTGTCACAGCCTGCACCTTACTTTGGACTTTTATTTTGAAATGTCTTGTGCTCCTGTTCCCTGTGTGTTTCCACCCCTCACCTGATCCTGTTTGTTCCATTTATTAACCTCGTTTTCCCCTTGTTAATTTCCTCCAATTAAGTTTCTCCAGTTTAGTTCTCCTCTTGTGTTTGACCTGTCCTTTTGTCTATCGTTGTTTCAGTTTGAGGACACTGTTTAGCTGCACTGTTTATATCCAGTTTTTTGTACTGTTTATCTACATTTTGTAGTAAAGTCCTCCTTTTTTGTATCACCATCACTGTGTCTTGCGCTTGGGTCCAGCTCCACTGCACGCCTCACAGGCAAGGCAGCTGTGTTTGATATTGTTTAGATTTCAGTGTGTTTGTTGTTCAGGGGCGTGTTCCAGAAAGCAGGTTTAGTGAACTGTTAGTTAACTCAGAAGAGATAAAACCTCCTAACAGAAGAACCCTGTGGTTTTGTTTTGCTAGGAGAATGAAGCCATAGGGCTCTTCTATTAGGAGGTTTACTACTTACTACTCAGTATGTTTGTTACTGTTTGGGTCTCAGCGTGTGTTTGTCATTGTGTAGGTCTCAATGTGTTTAGAGGGCTGTACTACAAAGCAAGGTAATTGGCTTATCCAGGCAATTTCTGGCTAAGTTGAATCAGAATAAGTAGCAAACCTCTTAATAGAAGAGCCCTATGGCTTCATTCTCCTAGCAAAACAAAGCCATAGGGTGCTTCTATTAGGATGTTTACTACTTAGTCTGAGTTAACGTAATTAGAAGTTACCTGGATAAGCCAGCTACCTCAATTCGTTGTACAGCCCATAGGTCTCAGTGTGTTTGGTTGTTTGGCCTGATGCTGGATTCAATAGTAATATAAAGGGATTTAGAACTTACGATGGAATTGACTCAGAACTAGTAGGTGCTTGTCAAAACAGACCCCCATAAGTTGAGGACTCTATAGATTTCTGAAATGGTGTTTGCATTCAAGGGCCATAAAGGAATTGAGGTAACATGTCTAGATACCTTTCAAGATGAGTGAGCTTTATAATCAGTATGATAATCATTTGTTTTTATTATTTTCGCAAATGAAAATGTTTGGACAGTTTTCTTTGTTCTTACAAAGGTTACACTTCATAACACTCAGCTGTTCTCATCATTCTCAGTGAAATCTTACCAGTGGCTGAATTTTCTCTGCCTTTGGTTCACAGGACACACTGTACATTGTTCCAGTAATCAGTTCACAGTTGGGAGTGGTTATGATGTGTCTCGTTTCGCTTTGAAACTGCTGTTTCACCTTCAGAGGAGAAAAGATGTACCATGTACAGGGAAAAAAGCGTCAAGAGAAATCGCTGTTCCATTGGAAAATGTTGAATTCTTAATACATAAAAAAATCAGTCAGTTTGAACTGTATAACCATATTTATGTACCAACTACCATACTTATGAGTCCACAAACTGAGATGAACTTTAAAAAATTGAAAATTGAGGCTGATTTAATTCCATTTACCTTTACTCGTCAGTGTTTTTACAAGTCATACTTTTTAAATATGTGTTCCTTGATCAGTTGTACTAGAATAAAGTAGTATAATTTGATTATGGTTTAAAATAAACTGTAACTAATTTTTCAACAGAAATGGAATTTATATTGAGGCCTTTGTTTGTCCTTAATGAGGTGCCAGGCATTTTGAAGCCAGACAGTACCTCAGTACCAGCAACATGCTGATAAACTTTACAATAAAATAAATAACAACATAAAATTAAAGCGTGTTTTGCCAAAATACAGTTAACAAGGGGGAAAATGTGCTGTGCTTTCATACATGAAAGACAATTTATTTTAATGAGTAATAAGTGAGATATTTGTAAGCAAGCTTAACTAAACAGTTAAAAATGTGGCCAGTTCCTTGCTAGATTTCTCCTCCAATCATCCTCATGTCATTCTTAGGTCCTGTCTACCTTATCAACGGATTGTCTTTACAGTTAAGACCCAGGGGCAGACTGGCTGACTGGTCAATCTACTAAGCTACTGCCAATTTGGCTGTAAATTCAAGTCGTCAGGTCAAAGGATGGGATATCTGAACCCCTCAGCATACGGTGACCCTGCTCTGTTGTTTTCTATCTAGCTAATTAATATTTAACCACAATAACTGCATGAATTCAACAACCATGCATTGGTGTGGACATATCCTTATGCTGACAGAAGTAAGCAGAGAGAGCTTAATGGAGACATGGAATAAGTGGAGCCATAGAGGTGAAAGCTGATTACCTTGTTGACTGATACAGTCCTTTGCAGCAAATGGACATACAGTGTCCTCCACTTCTTGATAACTGCTGGTTCAGAGAACAGAAGCACTTGGGCCTTGATCTTGCGGGACGGAAAAAAGTATCCCAGGACGGGTTCTATATTTAGGCCAAATAGCGAGCAGTTCTCGATGTCGACAATTACGTGTGTGTCGTTCACTTCCAGGGGTTGCATTATCTCAGCCCCCTCAGCAGTAACATGGACCACATTCAGACGGAAACTGTCTCCTTAAAAACACATAAATGAGTTTAAATGTTTTTGCATGAACATGACATAACTACACCTAATGTACAGCGACTCACCGGAAAGGACTTCACAGTGAGGGATATGCAGCTGACGTAAACGAGTCCCACTGCACTCGATGTCATAAAGGGGTCCGGCAGGCGTCCAATTATTTTGATCCAACAGACGGAAATCCCAGGGAACCGTTCTGTATATCATCTCCCCCAGACCCTCCATTTCAAACATAAGTGCGGTTTGATTGCACAGAAATAGTCCAGCTCGTGGACATCGAAACCTGGACAGATGGCCTACAGTTAGATGATGTTTTCACAAATTTATTTCCATGTCGTTATATTTCTCTCTCGCTCTGTTTTTCAGTCTCTCTGTACATTGGTTGTAAAATAGGATCGCATCAGACAATCCCAAAATTGAAATTGAAATTAGTGTGTTCAACAACTTTCTTTAACTAGTTACAGCTCTTTATACATAAACAACTTTTGTAAATGAAATGAAGTAAACAAAAAATACCTGTAGAGGATCTCAGAGCCATCTTTCTCGATTTCAGGACTGAACTCAACCACATTTGCCGTAGGCTGTCATGGAAAAATTTAAGATCTTAAATCACCTTGTGGTACAAGAACTGAAAACTTAATTTTTATATTTATGTTGTTAAAATATATGGTACATTTTATGAGACTTCAAATTATGACTTATAGACAAGTATCAGTTTAAATACTTTTAAAGTTAACTGGAAAAGTGTTCAATTCCACAGTCTGTTGAAAATGTGAATGCATTGCAAGACCTTGTAAAAGCCATGAGTAAGTCTTTAACAAAGAAGAGTGTGATCCACACTAAAATGTCAGAACACTATGCTTTTTATAACTAAATTTTATGTCTTACACTCTGCTAAAGTAGAAACAGAACTTGAATCTTTAAGACATTGTACCTAAAATATTCAACTTACAAAATCAGGTTGCTCAACATTTAGAGAAATCTGTGAACTTGCCAAGCTTGACATGGAGCCGTATCCAGAGCTTGCACCCCCTGCAAAAGTAAACCATTAAGAGAAAAAAAATGTGAGATAACCACGCCCCATTCATTTGAATATAAGAGATGGAAATAAAATGTGGCATTACAAAATAAAAGTACCCTGAAATAAATAAAAGTAGTAGTCTATTTTGAAATAAAAACCTAGCTATTTATTTATTGAACTGCACTGACTCGTTTATATATTCATATTTACATTAATTTATATTTCTATTATATTATATTTCTATATTTATTGCCTCATTCATTTGGTTCCTGGATTTATTTCATAGCCATATTTATGTATGTATTTATTCATTTATTTAATTTTGACTTAAATGGCATTCCATACTTTGAGAGTTCCTCCAATCATCATATACAGTAGCCTGCCGTCCAGGCTGCAGGAAATCAAGCCTAATGTCCAATGCAGAAATCGCTCTCAACAGTCTCACTGGCTGTGGCTGAATAGTCAAATAGTCTTTTTTGCTTGGGAAGGTCCCTAAATGATCGTAATGACTCGGAAGTATATAAGTGACAGCCATGATAAGAGCTGGACGAATTCTCAAAAGGCTACGCAGATCCTTCAAGGAACATCTTTGTAACTAAAATACAACATTCCCGGAACGTTCTGGGAACCAAAAATTGTTAGCTGGGATGTCTCTCTATATAGCTCTGATGCTGAGGAAAGGTGCCTCGGTGATTCCTTTCTTATCTCCTATAATATAGGGTACACTGTTCCATCCATTACAAAAGGAGAGGAGATAATACCACCCCACAATTCCTTGCGGCATCAACATTTAACCTGCACAGGTTGAAGTATCTAAGATGCACTTTTAGTAGTCCATCCTCAGAACACTGTAGTTTCAGTACGACAGACCCACGTCAATAACGTTCGCCGTCGCATAATTATGCAGCCTTGGGTAAGTGCAGTCAGATTCTCTTAGCACCGCTGTTATCTTTTCCTAAGTCCTAATGAACTTTCCTTCACATCTTTCCTTGACCAAATGATGCTTTCCATCGAGGTCAAGGAAAAGTGGTAAGGAGAGGACATGGGGCGTTATTTTTTTCTGACAGTTTGACCGCAGCCATTGACACCCATGGAAGTCCGGAAATAACGTTTTAAAAGCATATTGTCCATTAAGGCCCTAGCTTTGCTGCGCTGAAAACAAAGGATATTCCAAAGTGCCACTGAACGCAAGATACGCAACGTGTAAGTGGGTTTAAATGGGTCCTGTTTCCACAGGCTTCTTTGAGAAAGAAAAAAAAAAGTTAGATCATGACAACCTGTGAGAAATTACTGCTGCACAAACGAGCTGTCAAGTTGAACACTTTCTAGCCCAAAATAGGCTGGGCCTCCCACGTACTCGTAGAGCAGTCGCCTCTGCCTGAGACCTTCGCATCAATTTTCATAGTTAAGAATTGATCCCTGTGGGGAAACCTGTCCTCTACATTTAACTCTTTCTCACTGCTTAGGATGCAGTGGGCAACTACTGTGCAGTGCCTGGGATCCATCTGAAGATCCCTAACAAGTATGAGGAAACCACAGTACCTAGAAGAATCCCAGATATTGTGGAGAAGAACATACAAACTCTTCACAAAGGACCTGGAACGAGAACTTGAACCTCAAACCTCTTTCTTGCACAGCGACAGTGCTAACCATTACACCACCATGACGTGGTCTACACCGCCAGGGTCTTTGGACTGTAATACTTCACATTCACATACCCATCTGGGCCATAGTAAATCTGGCCCACTAAATCGTGTGAGTTCTGACAGTTAGTTCTAAGGACTGAGGATATTAAAGTCTGTGTGCGCAAGTAGGTTTCAGATGTAGTGGAAAATGTTAAGTTGGAGTCCACAACAATAGTCATTAGTATGTTTCTCGCTGTTTCTCATTCAAAGATAAGAGTTTCAATGACAAACATCTATTACCAGCAGGTACTGAGCAGATACATGTATTGAAATCTTTCAAGACTGAAGCGGCTGAAATTCATAGCACATCTTTATAATCTATATTCTGTTCTACACACAGCCTCTGTCCTCCACTTTCCCCCATTTTCTCATTCATTCTTTTTTTTCTCACTCTTACCAAAGTGGGAAATTTCCACTTCAACTTCTGTGAATCTGTCTGCACCGAACTGCAGCTTCACTGCACGTTCTTCCCCTTCTGTGCACTGGCCACTTGACCTTGACTGAGGCAATCTCGTCCTTCACAAAGAACCACACACACTTTGTATCAACAACGTTTCACAAACCTTACAACAGACAACCTACTATGACTTCACAAAGGAGTAATAACGCCAGCTGAGAATCTATAGCAACTTGTTTTTTCGGCTGCTTTTAGCATGTCTGGATGTACAAAATACAAGGCTTGGTAAAAAACAAAAACAAAAAAAAAGTAATAATAGTTTTAGTTTGAAGCATTCCTTTAACATCCATGACACAGTTTTTCCTCTTATTATCTGCGACAGCATCAGGATTTAACATGGAATCAGATTAAATTAGATTAAAACTTGCATGATTTAAGGTTGTCATCAGCATGGCAAACACGCCTGTCCCCTCAGCTCTTAAGCAGAGTCTGATTCCTGATTAAGCACTTGCAGAAAATTACAGAAACATACCCTACAACAGACACAGTGCAGTCTGGGCGTCGCTGTGACTTCTGTAGGATGCTGATTCCTGCCTCTTCTAACAAACCTTGTCCTTTGAATCCTGCTTTAAAACTAAAGTGAAAAAAAAAACATTTACTGAAATCACAAAGTACAAATTAAATAATTTGCAATTCGTGATTTCATTAATGACAGTAATTCAGTAATTGTAAGTATGAAACACATCAACACATCTTTTGTTCTAATTTATCGTTACAAACTAAAAAAAAAAAAAGACAAATTCCTCCTCTTGGTTCACCTTCAGACTTCGGGGAAGAAAAGAGGCATTCCAAAAAATGAAAATGACATCCTCATATTTTCTCTTTCTTTTCTGAACAAACTGTCATAATGATTCAAGACTGATGTGAGAAGGTATCTGTGACAGACCAGAACGAAAAATTGGCCCTGGCAGTTATGACCTGTTCCGTGCCCAGTCCAAAGTGGATTACCAATGACACCGGCTATAAAAACATCACTCAGGCAGCATATTAACTTCCTTCAAACTTGTGGCAAGAGAAAATTAGTTTTTTTTTCTGAATTTTATTTCATTGTGATACATTACTTGTTGCTGCATTCATATTTACAGCTTAACTTCGGCTTGAAATGGGTCTTTTGCACAAAATGATGAACTGTATAATGAATTTGAGCCAGTCAAGAGAGTACTGAAGGTGTACCTCTTTCATCAAATCTCAAATGGCCATTGGCTTACCGCTTCAAATCATTAATTCACTTGATTTGGAGTCTAAGTATTCTGATTTATGCCAAAATTGGCCTTCGTGTTACCCGACTTCCTGTAGGCTGGGGCAGCCCTGGATAAGGGAGAGGATTCTGGTTGCCCAACTCTCAGTCAGACTGTTCACATTCAGTTCCACCTTCTTCAGACCAGGCACAGAGTACAGAAAAGAAAGCAGAGCATCCAACTGCTCATCCAACTCTGGACAGCTGCAAGACATGATCAAAATATAACCAACATCTCATGTGAAGTATGACAGAACTCAAAGTATTATTTTCAGAGCTGTTATTGTGCAGACATTTATACTCATTCTAAAACAAGGCTGACATAATGATCAAAACCAAAGAGAAAGTAAAAAAATAAATAACATGAAATGAATAAGTAGATATTCTTAATCAAAATCCATCCAAGTCAGTAAAACAAAAGAATTATAACATCAGCAGGGGCAGGTACTGATTCCTTGGCCTTTACTCTACTGTAATCTCTCCTACTGCCATAACCTGTAAACCTTTGCGTTTTATGCTTTTGTCTGTATGTGAACCCCAACATAAAACCCTATTTTTAAGAACATTATCCAAGTTTCATGTTTCAAGTTTAAGTTCATTTAAAGCCCAATTTCACTGTTTACAGTCTCAAAGGGCTTTACATGCCCGCAGGATTACAGCAAACAGAGCAGGGTGGCACCCCCTGACTTAATCCTCATAGTGGGCAAGAAAAAACAACAACAACAAAAAAAAACCCATCCCTACCAACATTCATCAAATGCACAGAAAAGAAACAAAAAGGCAGAAGTGTCTTTCAGAGCATAAAACAACAAAATTTAACACCCACTTCAGGATTTAAAAAAGGCATTTCGACATTAAGAGCCGATGCACTGTAACTTATGAAAAGTAGGTGAGCAGGTGCAAATTCTGTGTGTGTGTGTGTGTGTGTATGTGTGTGTTTAAGAGGTATTAGTATATATTCTTAGAATACATACATTTTTTCTTGAAAGCCTTTTATCCTGTTGAAGATCTGTAGGAATTTTGTCCACTCAATGTTGGATATCTCTGAGTGTGGATAGGTCAGACTGATTTCCGAGAGCGAGAGGTGAGTCCACCAACTGGAATGCGCTGGGAACCGGAAACTCAAGCTGTGGTCTTCAATGTGCAGCCTGAAACCAAACCAGAGACGTACAGTTACATTTTCAAATCAAGAGTTATGTCATCAAATCCCGTATGAAAGTAAGATATTATTAAATTGCTGTAGCCAGCCACTACTGTTGAGATTCTATTGCTCTGTTCTCTGTCATATTTCAAAAGTAACTCCAACTTCAGAAACCATTTTATTTTACAATGTATTCTCTGACTTCAAAGATAATTTGATATGATTAAATAAATAAATAATATTATAAATCAATCAATCAATAAATCAATATTTTCAAGGACAGCATTTAGAGGTAAGGATCTTAGCTACTGTTCAAGCACACACACACTGGTTTTACATCTATGAGCGATTATACATTGATCTTCTCTCAAATACAACACACATGCGCATGTGGTCTGGACAATTGCTACTGATATGTCAACAGTAATCGAAAATTTCAGTCGGACCATTTAGCCAGTGGGATAATACTGAGAGCTGGTAGTGCCTTACGTGACGTCTCCATCTTTCTTTGAAACTCTGAGAGATGAGAAGGAGTTCCCTTTCTCACTGTCCGAAAGTCCCCAAACGCTGCCAGAGAGAGCACAGACTTAGCTAAAGCACCATCGACACAAACAGTCAACTACAATGCAGTAACTGAAAGTAACACTAGTTCTCAATTTCTACAGGTGCCATTCAAGTGATGGCTTTTAATCTCTCTTTTAGTCTCTTCCACCAATGATCCACATGCCTCACAGGAGTTCAGAATATTCCTACAGACTGACAGCCCTCCCCAGTCACTAGGGAAACCTTCCTGCTTAAAAGAGAAATATGTGCCTTGGCATTTTCAGAGATGTTAACAAAAACTGTACCTATGTGACAAAGTTTAGAATCCAATTTAACTAAATCAGGCTTTTTAACATGAACTTTGTATCGAAATCACTGGATAAATATCAGTACAGTAATACTGTATAATATAATAACTTCATTTATTTATTTATTTATTTATTTATTTAGTAAAATATACATTTTCTTATCAATGTATTTCTCAAATCAGAGCGTAATGCTGAACTAAAGTTTATTTTTATGTGTTTTTTGTTTTAGTTAATAGATATTTATTTGTTTGTTTTATTTACAAAAGTGCACCAGTGGTAGGGCACATTAAAAGTATTAATTGCGTAGGCAACATTTATACTCACCTAAATTCTTTTAGACTGGGGCACCTCTGGATGAGGGAGAGGATTCTGGTTGCCCAACTCTCAGTCAGACTGTACACATTCAGTTCAGTCTTCTTCAGGCCAGGCACAGAATACAGAAAGGAAAGAAGAGCATCCAACTGCTCATCAAACTCTGGACAGCTGCAAGAAACATATACACACAATCAAACATGCAACTAAATTAATATTTTGAGGCACATTGTTCTGCTCAACACATCTGATATGTGACAGGTCTAAAAATATTTAGCCAAGGCTGTTATTTTGGGGAGAGATATACATGGAGGACAGAAAGAAAAATAAACAAATCAACATGTTCATGGATGAAAAGACAGATAATGTATGTGTGGGTGCACATATGAATGGAAGAGAGATAGAGTGTGAAAGATGTTAGACTAACCATCTAACTATCGAGTATGTGTGTGTGTGTGTGTGTGTATGTGTCTGTGTGCACATGTGTGTTTGTGCGTATGTGTGCGTGAGAGTGCTTATGTGTGTGTTTTAATTTCAGAAAGGTTCCTGAAAGTAAACATTGGTCTCCCAGACAACATACCTTTCTGTAACAACTTTTATTTGGTAAAGTATCTGAAAGAGCTTGGTCCACTCAATTTTGGGTATCTCCAGGTATGGACAGGTCAGACTGATTTTGGAGTAGGATGTTGCAGTCTGTGGGGTGGACGTCGCCAGTAACTGACTGCCATTTGCAATATACAACCTGAAATCCAATCAGAGACAGACCATTGCAATTAATCTAGAGAATCATTGCTATGCCCACATAGCTCATGTTTTCTCCTGTTTATGTTGGTTAGGGAGGCAGGGAAGTTTATTTGTATTTCTTTTAAATATTATTTTGGGTAGGTAAAGTGGTTCCCTCTCCTCCTGGGTAGCAGTGTTTATTATTTTGGCCTTGCCCACCCCTGAAGTCTTTTGCATTTCATTAATACTAATAATCATCTACTGTATCTATGAATATACCTTGTATGTTTGAAAATACAACAGAGTTCCTTACGTGAAGTCTCCCTTTGTGTTTGATGCATTCAGTGTTGAACAAAGACTCTCTTCATTACTGTCCTCATTCACATCAATGCTGCCAATCAGAACACAGTCAATCAAAGCACTGTAATTATGACCACAGTTAACAGAGTCAATTAAAGCACTGACAGGATTAAGCAAGGGCGCAGAATTTGGTAGGATTGTAGGGACATAAGTGTCAGTGTCTCTTTTTCCCTCATTGTGGCCCTAATACTCCATCATGTAATGTAAATACAGATCATCCACGTTAATAAACCATTCGGTTGTCAGCTTTAAACAGTCCTCTGTTTTTGGGGGTTTTTGGGGGGGGGAGGTTGTATGTTTGTTTTTTGGGGTTTTTCGCAAAGGTCACACACCCTCCCTATTCATTGGTTTTACATTAGACATTTTGCAGTGTAGCCCATACAGCTGGGGGGTGGGGTGGGGGTTGTGTCCCTACCAATGTTGAGACCAAACCTATGCCCTTGGCATTAAGGTCCTAATTATAGGGTGGGTTTATCAAACCCACAATCCAAATTAACTGGCTAAAAGTGCTGTAGTCCTAACTTTTTAAAACTCATATATAATTTCTAATGAGGCCAAAAATGTTTTAAAAATGTTTCTATTGGAAGCTTGATCATTGGAATCTTGATCTATTGGAATCTTGCTCAGTTCCATTATATGGAAAGACCCTAACTCACTGTATTCCTGCTAACACCCTTACTTGATGAATTCAAGTGTGGAGCAACTCTGGATGAGTGAGATGATTCTGGCGGCCCAGATCTCAGTCAGCCTGCTCACTGTCAAGTCCACCTGCTTCAGACCAGTCAAGGAACGCAGGAAAAGCAGCAGAGAATCCATGTGCTCATCCGAACCCGGGCTGCTACAAGAAAAAACATTACATAAAACTACTGAACCACACCATTGATAACAAACTAACATCATCCACAAAAGACAGAAGAAGTGAGGGAAGCTATGGTGATGTGCTCATAAAATGCTATTAAAATAAGCAAGCAAGCTAATGCAAAACGTACCTTTCACTGAGCCTATTTACTTTGGAAACTATCTGGAGGAAGCTTTGCCAGTTTACGTTGGTGATCTCAGAGCGTGGAAAGGTGAGTCCAAGATTAGAGAGTAAACGCTCTCTTTCGTCTGAAATATGCAGTCTGAAATCAAATCACATTTGTAAACTCTAAATGAACGTGCACATACATCCACACCCTCTCTTCAGAGAGTTCTTTCCTTTTCCAACAAGTGGCAAATGACAAACATGTCACCTTTTTTCCCACCTTTACTTTACAGCCCAGTAAACTGAAAGCCATGGGAAACAACAATAAAGTTCATGAAATGTAAATGAATAGCACAAAAACAGACTTATTGTTTGTAAAAAAGAATATTTTAAAACATCATGTATGTGATACAAAAAAATATGTTACTGAATAAAACACTACTGTATCTTTTTTCCCTGTGTCACAGATGTATTCATGTGAAAGAAACAGATTCTTCTCTTCTTCATTCATAGTTCAAAATCTCCAGCTGAATAAAGATACTAACAATTTTGCGGACTCTGCCTACTGTAAATGCAAATGAGCTAGCTGGCCACTTCTTGTTCTTTTCAGAGTGCATTTTATTACTATTGTTAATGTTTTTGATGTTGAATACAAATGGTGTAATTAAAAGTTTCATGTTAAATCAAAGAATGTTAGATAGTTCTAATACAGCAAATACAGATACAGTAAAGTCAACCTCTTAAATGGAATATAAGAAAGTGTTTTTTTTACCTTGCGTCTCTGTCTGTGACTGTCATACTGAGAGATGACAAGAGAATGTCTTCGGATTGACCTTTCAGCTCAACTACCCTGTAAATTGGTGTATAAAAGCAAGAAGATCACAGAATCATCTAAAACAGTTGAAAAGAGTCCAAGGCACAGACAGGAAAGAAATAAGTCAGCGTGAGCAGAGTCATTACAGAATCAGTTAAAGGACTGACAAAGTTTCATTGCATTCGGCGACTCCTTGCATCAGAGGGTGAGCCTCTACACCTCCTACATTCTCATGGAGATGCCGGTATACTGGCAAGTCAAAAGAAGCTTTAGCTGGCTTCAGATGTATTACAGGAGCGATCCTGCTGCTGGTAGTTGTCATTGGCAAATTAGGAGATGTGAGACAAGCAGCTGTTTTAATCTCAGGAAGCATGGTTTATTTCACACTCTGTGCAAAGGTAAACACATGGTATGCAGATTAACTGCTCATGGAATGGTGCTAAGTGGGTCTCGGAGCAGTTCTAAGTCTATGGGGGTGGTTGTCGGCTGTGGAGCAGGTGGAAATGCAGCATAGTCCAAGGCTGAGGAAGAGGGTAGAAGCACACTGGCTTCGTCTGTCGTTTCTGCTTACCTCTTCCCCAACTCACTCTTTTGGCTTTGATGGGCCTGCTGATAAGCGGTCAGCCGTGTCTCCATAGGATTTCCCACCAAAACACCATGTGCATTTATCAACATGTTTCGCCGGTTAATTAAACCTCTCTACCAGGCCATCGGTCTGTGGGTGGTACACTGAGGTTCAAAGATGTTTCTCCCATAAAGGGCGAAACATCTACAAAGATCGGCCATCAGACGGGAGACAAATGGTGTTCCCTGCTCAGGCAGGACCTCCTCTGGGATCCCAACCCTCCTGAAAAAAGAACAAATTGCGAGTGATGGCTTTGGATGTAGTCTTTCGAAGGGGAATCACATATGCATACAGGGTGGCATAGTCCCGAATGAAGAGGATGTAGTTGTGACCCGTGGTGAATTGTGGCAGCTGCCCCACCAGGTCCATGCCTATGCACTCAAAGGGCACTTCAATGATGGGAAGTGGGATCAAGAGGCTGGGAGATGGCATTCGCAGAGCCATCCACTGACGGGTGGCACAGCACTGACAAGAGTTCTTGACCTCTTCTGTGAGTACGATGCAGTGGAACCTATCATGGATGCATCCCTCTAATTTCAGGTTTGCAGGTGGCCAACCACTGGATCCATCACCACGCTGATCTGCCTCTATGGCACCACTAGAGGTTCCTTCTGTTCATTCCATCAGACTGCTGCATAGTAGAGGAGACTGTTGTGTATCAGGAAGTGCTGGGAAGGAAGGTGTCCCCTCTGATGTGGCTCCCCCACAATCACCTGAACCTGCTCCCAACAGTTCTTCAGACACTCATACTGGCATTGTTCCTTGGCAAAACCCAGGTGATAAGACAAGGGATTAGCCACAGGGGTACCTTTGCTTCTGAAAAAGAGGGTGGAGACACATCAGCTTCCTCTGTCGTTTTGGCTGAAGTTCGGGACAGCACTGATTCCCTGAGCATGGCCATCAAACAGGGAAATTTGAGAGTACAGGGAACTGGATGAGTCATCTTGTGCAGAAAAAACAGGTTCTAGGCATTTCCAATGTGTTCAACAGCTTGCCTCTTCAGAGTAGCAAGAGAACGAGAGCGGTAAGAGAGGCAATCTTTCGTAATTATAACATTCATCTTTTGTAACCTTGCTGTCACAGTTGGCAACCAGATTCACATCTTTGGCATATTTACACAAGAGGTTGTCACTCATAATGGAACAGCAAAGTATTTGTGCAGTTAAAGTAAGTAAAATATATACATAAATATAATGCAACAAGGTACTCTCTCCATTAGATCCCTTACATTCTTGGGACTATTTCTCATTCCAGTTCATATCCCTCACAAGGTATTACACGTGCGGAGGCACAGGACTCTATTTTGCACCTTTTTCTTTGTCTCCATTTGCATGACCCCTTTGGTGGAGTTAGTGTAGGACATAATTAAACTGATTTTGGTCATATCTTTGCACCATCTGAGAATGTAAGCAGAAATGAATGCTTTGACAACATGTGTGACTGACATAAAATTTTGGACATAACAAAACTTCAGCTTGAGTAAGACAAAACGAAGACGATGATTGGACCTAAAGGCAAGAAAGGTAAGACAGCTATTTCTTAGGACTGCAGCCTGTCAAGAACCTCAGGGCTGTTTCGAAATGAGATTTGAAGTAGGAAGCCTTGGTGTTGTTTCTGACCCTCACTTTGGCTTCATATAAAAAACAATGCCCATTTTATGATCTTCATAAAATTTCTAAAATACAGCTGTTTCTTACACGGACTTGTACAGAGAGAAACACGCCTGCATTTTTCACATCTTAAACTTACTGTTACTGTAGGGAAGTGTAATTGATGTATAAATAAGAGTTCCTATGATTCACCAATAACATGAATGAATTTTTAAAAAAACATTAACTAGCCATATGTGTAAAGCCAAATAAGTTCTGGTCATTATTATGAGTACTGACTACAAAGTTCAAAGCATAGTAAAGGACATTTTAGATATTAGAATTTGATTCCATCTCAAATCTGACCTCAGCTTAAAAGACATTGTCTGATATTTTTGGTTTAGATTATTTTCATCTATCTATGAATATACATTGTATATCTGAAAATTGCATGCTGAAAAATGCAATAGATATGAGAATTCCTTATGTGAAGTCTCCCCTTTTGTTTGATTCCTTCATTGTAGAACAAAGTATCTCTTCACTTTTGCCCTCATTCATATTAATGCTGCCAATCAGAACACAGAGTCAATCAAAGTGATGTCATTATGACCACAGTTAATATAAAAAGGGACAGTCAAAGCCCTGAAAACATTAAGGTCCTAATTATAAGGTGGGTTAATCAAGCTGATAATCAAAATTAACTGGTTAAAAGTGCTGTAGTCCTGACACATTATAATGTGTACAACATTTCTAATGAGGACATTGTTTAAATAACCTTAAGTTTCTATTGGCATCTTGACCAGTGCTATTATACGGAGAGACCCTAATTCACTCTACTTTTGCTAACACCCTTACTTGATGAATTCAAGTGTGGAGCAACTCTGGATGAGTGAGATGATTCTGGCGGCCCAGATCTCAGTCAGTCTGCTCACTGTCAAGTCCACCTGCTTCAGACCAGTCAAGGAACGCAGGAAAAGCAGCAGAGAATCCATGTGCTCATCCGAACCCGGGCTGCTACAAGAAAAAACATTACATAAAACTATTGAAACACACCTGTGATAACAAACAAACATCATCCACAAAAGAGAAGACAGAAGAAGAGAGAGAAGCTATGGTGATGTGCTCATAAAATGCTATTAAAATAAGCAAGCAAGCTAATGCAAAACGTACCTTTCACTGAGCCTATTTACTTTGGAAAATATCTGGAGGAAGCTTTGCCAGTTTACGTTGGTGATCTCAGAGCGTGGAAAGGTGAGTCCAAGATTAGAGAGTAAACGCTCTCTTTCGTCTGAAATATGCAGTCTGAAATCAAATCATATTTGTAAACTCTAAATGAACGTGCACATACATCCACACCCTCTCTTCAGAGAGTTCTTTCCTTTTCCAACAAGTGGCAAATGACAAACATGTCACCTTTTTTCCCACCTTTACTTTACAGCCCAGTAAACTGAAAGCCATGGGAAACAACAATAAAGTTCATGAAATGTAAATGAATAGCACAAAAACAGACTTATCGTTTGTAAAAAAGAATATTTTAAAACATCATGTATGTGATACAAAAAAAAACATATACTGAATAAAACACTACTGTATCTTTTTTCCCTGTGTCACAGATGTATTCATGTGAAAGAAACAGATTCTTCTCTTCTTCGTTCATAGTTCAAAATCTCCAGCTGAATAAAGATACTAACAATTTTGCGGACTCTGCCTACTGTAAATGCAAATGAGCTAGCTGGCCACTTCTTGTTCTTTTCAGAGTGCATTTTATTACTATTGTTTATGTTTTTGATATTGAATACAAATGGTGTCATTAAAAGTTTCATGTTAAATCTGAAAATGTTAGATAGTTCTAATACATTGAATAGAGGCACAGAAAAGTCAGTCTGTTAAATGGAGTATAAGAAAGTGTTTTTTTTACCTCATGTCTCCGTCCGTGATTGTCATACTGAGAGATGAGCAGAGACTGTCCTCAGATTGACTTATCAGCTCGACTTCCCTGTAAATTGGAGTATAAAAGCAAGAGGAACACACAGTTAACTAAAACGGCTGAAAAGAGCCAACTAAAGCACAGTCAGTAAAAAGTCATGGCGGCACGGTGGCACAGTGGGTAGCATTATCAACTCTCAGCAAGAAGGGTCCAGGCTCAATTCCCCGCCCAGAATCCTTTTTGTGTGGAGTTTGCATGTTCTCCCTGTGTGTGCGTGGGTTTCCTCCAAGAGCTCCAGTTTCCTCCCAGAGTCCAAGGCAAATTGGAGACACAAAATTGCCGGCTAGGTAAGAATGTGTGTGTGAGTGTGTTTGTCTGTGTGTCTGCCCTGCGAGGGACTGGCGACCTGACCAGGGTGTTTTACCCAATGACCGCTGGGATAGGCTCAAAAACCACCTGGGGATAAGCAGCTTTGAAAGTGAGAATCAGTTAAAGCACTGCCAAAGTTGTATGCTCCATTGCATTCAGCGACTCCTTGCATCAGAAGGTGAACATTCTCAGGGAAATGCCTATTTACTGGCTTCAAAGTTATTACAGGAGTGGTCGACAAGGGCAAAGGAGGAGACGTGAGACAAGCAGCTGTTTTATTTTACTGTGGTTTATTTTACACACTGTGCAAAGGTAAATACACAGCATGCAAACTAGGTGCTGATGCTCAGTGGGCTTCACTGTAACTCTAGGTCTTTAGGGGTGGTTGTCGATGGTGGAGCAGGTGGAGGCGTAGCTTAGTCCAAGGCTGAGGAAGAGGGTAAATGTACCTCAGCATCCTCTGTCATTTCTGCTCACATCTTGCCCCGACTCCCTCTTTTGGCTAGAACTTGATGGGCCTTTTGAAGAGCTGCCAGCCGTGCCTCCTCAAGATTTCCCACGGAAACACCTTGTGTATTTGTTAACATTTTGACAAGCCACATGCTTCTGTTGTGCCTTTGGACGAGCGGTACTGATGTTGCGCCCAGCCTCAGTAAAGGCCTGTGTAAAGGAAGGAGACCCCTTCAATTGTGTTTCCATTCCCTACTCATGTGAAAGCCATACAGATGATCAGCCAATCAGAGCGCAGTGTACAACAGCGAGACAAAACGGGAGAAAAATATGTTAGAAATGGATGCAAAATTCCGATAGTGAGAAACCTTTAACTTTACCCTTGTGTAATTAGTGAATTATACACCTCTCCCTGTGTGCGGTCATGACTGAAAAGTAAGTGGATTTGTTTAACATGTTCTCCATTATTGTGTGATGTAAGCTTGTATCGCTGCTATCCATGTTAATTATCATTTACTGCCAAGTAAAGCGGGGACAGCCCTCCAAAGTTGTTTTTAGTTAGTGGTAGACTCGCAGTATTGTTTAGATGTTTGTTGTTACGTTTAAAGTAATATTTGCAGACATCTATCACAGTTAGCAGTGTTTAGAAATGAATATTACAATACATAGCGACGATTAGCAATGTATACATACACTAAGCTTTACTCTGTGGGAATATTTCAATGCATCCCAATTTGTAGTTTGCAAGCTTACGTTGCATTACCGTACTGCATCCTGTCTTGTATAGCAGTATGGCAGTTATGCTGTACCTGACTGCATTATCATGCATATTATAACCCTGTGTAGTTTACTGTATTGTTTGCTCAGTGTTGTATGCCTGTATATGTCTGTATAGTGACAATTGCTATAGTTGTACAGTTGTATTGTGCTGTGTTATTAATATTACGTATATTTGCCTTCTTGTTAGGACCGCACATATGCCCAAACCTGCAAAGTGGTCAAGCATATCCAAATACAAAGTAAACTTTTAAAGGATCAGATTTGCCCTGTCTCCCTATGTTCTGACTGACACTCCATGGCAACCAGTACACGCCCTCACCCACAGCCTGCTTTGACTAAACCTCTCCATCAGGCCATCGACATCAGCCAACAAGGATCGGCCATCAGCCGGGAGACAAATGGTGCTCCCTGGTCAGTCAGGATCTCCTTTAGGATCCCAACCCTCCTGAGAAAAAGGAACAAATTGCGAGTGATGGCTTTAGATGTAGTTTTTCGAAGGGGAATCACAAAGGGGAAGGGGAAGGGGAATGCGTGCAGGGCGGCGTATTCCAGAATGATGAGGATGTAGTTGTGACCCGTAGTGAATTTTGGCATCTGCCCCACCAGGTCCACGCCTATGCACTCAAAGGGCACTTCAATGATGGGAAGTGGGATCGAGAGGCTGGGAGATGGCACTCGTGGAGCCATTTTGGGTGTGACAACACTGACAGAGGTTCTTGACCTCTTCTGTGAGTCGTGTAGAAGAAGCCAATTAATTTCTGCGCATTTGTTGTTCAGTGTGCATGTGTCCTCAATCAAACAAACAATCCCAGACCACCTTTTCATTTAGATTCCTCAAACATTCCAAAGATATGCACATAATTTTAACTGCACTTTACATCTATAGGCTCAAATAATTTGTTTCACTGATCATAGTAGCAGTGCTGTAAAAAAAAATATATATATATATGTCGTCAAGTCTGTGAAATACTGTAGCGGTGACAAACGCATACCTTATTTCCTTACTGATCTCTCCCTTCTGAAAAAAGTCGACAAGCATCAGAGCAGTATCTATTGTGATGGCCTTCACGGTCAGCACTCTTGCCCAGGAGTCCTGTTTGTTGAGAGTGTTGAGAGTTTGCTGCACATCCTGGTCTGAAAGAACACTGTTTTTGCAGGTGGTCAGGAGAAAAAAAATTGTAAATATATTAGTCTGTGTGTGATTGCATCTCTCCTTGAGCCGACAGAGACACACACACACACACACACACTCACACACAGAAGTGGGGGGAGAAACTGAGTTACCGCAGTTTGGACAGGTTGTCTCCATCCCCTGAGGTCAAGCTCAGGTCACCACTATCTTCATGCGAGAGTCCCTCTGCCATCAGCCTCAAAATTCAAAATACAACCAAAAAAAATCATTAGAAGAAATGTTTTAATTAAAATTTTGCAATGTTTAAAAATTTAATAGGTTACAGGGGTATTTCTCAGAGCAATTATTCAGCTACTTTGATAGTTCACATTCAGGCAAATTAACAGAAGACTGTATTTTTTGTGTGATATAAGCTTTCAAATTTCATGGTTGTTTGTTTAGCTTGTCTCACCTAAACTTCTCAAAACTGTTGACCTCAGGCTGAAGAAGCTTGACCTCCTCCGCTGTTGTAGCAGAATGAGTGAATTTCACATATGTACTGTTGGAACAAAACTGCAGGCAGTAGTGTATCACCAAGTAGTCCATCCTACTCAGTGGAAGATCAGAGAGATCAATGTATTCCCAACCATCCATTGCTACCCTTAAAAAGTCCTCTTCGTGGAATTCATAAAGACAGTAGAGAACAAACAGGTTTGCATGTCCCCTCAGAGGGAGTCGCTCTTGTCTTTCCTTGATGACTTTAAGGATCCATTCCTTGAGCTGAGCTTGAATGGTGGGAGAAACAGAGAGATTGTAAGTTCCCATCAGGCGGCCACTCACTTCACTGTTAACGAGGCCAAAGAGAAACCGGATCACTGGTAGGAGATGGAGCTTACTTTTCCTCTCATCAGCATCATCCAAATTGAGGTAACTGAATATGTCCTCTAAATTACGAAACAACCTCTTGACTTCCCTCTTCATTTCATTATCAGTCAGCAGAGCATAGTAAAGAGCAGTGAAAAACTCCTGAAAACTGAGGTGAATGAAACTGAACATGGTCTCTTGACGGCTCCTCCTGAAGACAAATTTACAAAGGAATGGAATTCTGTCAGGCTCTGGGATAGTTTCAGACACACTCTTCTTATCAAACAGGACCTGCTGTTCCAGCATCCCTCTCTTTGCTAGCTGGCCTAGACTCCTCAGCAGGCTGGGGACAGACTGACTCAAACCCTGGTAGTGGTACTTCAGCAGAGTGGACATACAGTCAACATATATAGAGGTGGTTGTATCCAAAACATTGGTTATTTCCATACTATCTTTGTGTCTCTCCCTGAATACTGTGCAGATGATCCAGCAGATGACAGGGATGAAGCAGGCAGTGAAGAGGGTTTCATTTGCCTTTACATGCTCATATGCCTGTGTCTGTAAGAGCTGATCCTCTTTAAAAAACCTCTGAAAGTAGTCCTTCACCCCCTTCTCAGAGAAGCCCATAATCTCAGTGAAACGCTGTGGTTGTTTTTTGAGCAGCTTGCTCAGTGTGTCTGTAGCTGTAGACCTGGTGGTGACCAGCAGGAAGGACTCAGGCAGCAGGCGCCCACTCAGCAGAGCTTTCAGAGTGGACTCAGGTGAGGCTGGAGTTTGGACATCAGTGGGCAGAGACCAGTTGGACATGCTGTCTTGCGAGAGTTCAAGTTCATTAAAGCCGTCTATGAGAAAGAGAACTCTCTCTGGTGAGTGCTGTAATATCTGTGAGATCTGTGCTGGTGTTAAACTGTGACTGTATCTCAGGAGTTCCACCAGACTCTTCTGCCCAGAAATTTGGTTAATTTCTTTACACTTCAGGTGAAAAATAAAATCAAAATTGTCGGTATAGAGTTTTCCAGATGCCCAGTCCAGCATAATCTTCTGAGCAGTTAAAGATTTGCCATGTCCAGAGCTGCCCTGTAAAATAACTGCTTTTGGAACAACTCCATGATCATCTGGACTGAAAAACTCCTCCAAACTGATGTTGCTGTATTTCTCACTTTCCTTATGACTGGAAAATTTTTCTCCTTTGGAGCGTATGTCTTCCTCTGTCTCACTCTGTTCTCTGTGTCTCTGAATGATCAGCAGCTCAGTGTAGCGATCGGCCAGCAGTATGTGTTCACCAGGGAGGGAGTCATACTCTGTCACATAGGCATACTTAGAGCGGATGAGATCCTTATACCTAAAACTTTGTGAGGTCCAGCCTACAAAAAAGATTACTGGCATTATTATACTGCTGCTATTAAATAACTCACTAATATTTCACTGTTCATTTCTATTTCAAATCAAACAGTACATATGTATAATAAAGGAATCATCAAGAATTTATCAGTACAGTAGAGGTGTAACAGGTCATCCTATTCACGGTTTGTTTTGTATCTTGGTTTTTGGGCCATGGTTCGATTTGTACCACTATTTGGCTTGAACTCAAAACTGAAGTTTTTGCTTCTTTTTAATTTAACTATATAGATATTAAACACAAAAACATAAACAGCGCAGATTACCTTCTTATATATAAGACTTTGTGAGGACCAACCTACAAAAAAAAAAGATTATTGCCATCATTGTACTCCTGCTATGAAATTACTCAGTTATATTTCACTCTTCATTTCCATTTAACATGAAACAGTTTAAATGTAGAGAAGAGGTGATTCACCCTATTCACTGTTCGGTCTGTATCTCGGTTTCTGGGCCATGATTCAGTGTGTATCACATAAGAAAACTGAACTTGACGAACAGGACAGTTGTGAGAAAATGCCTTTTCAGCAGAAAAGGAAACACATTAAAACTTGCACTGCTAAAAGAGTCACTGGCACATCCTTTGAAACTGAGGAAGAGAGGTTTACACATGCCACTGTCTATGACTGGCACACCTACACATGCGCAAATTGTCATTAGGACCATGATTTCTGCTAACCAACCTACTGCTTAAACTTAGAACCACCTTATAAACCAGCAGTGCTATGTCTAATCATTTCTCACCAACACAGACACATTGCATACAGGCAAATATGTTCTCAAAACAACTTGATTCCAAAATGCTCTAAATGCCTCT
Organism: Chanos chanos; assembly: GCF_902362185.1. NCBI lineage: Eukaryota > Metazoa > Chordata > Actinopteri > Gonorynchiformes > Chanidae > Chanos > Chanos chanos. Next base: position 4,722,701 of record NC_044499.1, read on the forward strand.
GAACAACATGGAAGCTCCTGTCAGGCATCATGGCAGATATGTGGCTCAATACATGAGCGGGGCCCAGAAAGGTATCGGAAAGAACACCAGAGGAGCAAAACAACAGCTACCAGTAGATAAGACAGTTGCTCGATTCTGCATGACCAGACAGACCAACCGCCTGGATTGACGACAAGAAAGCCTATGACCCAATGCCTCACACGTCGATCCTGGAATGCCTGGAGCTCTAAAACATCAACAAGACACTAAGAGCCTTCATCAAGAACTCAATGGAGCTGTGGAGAACAACACTAGAGGCCAACTTCAAACCAAGTCACTATCAAGTGCAGCATCTATCAAGGAGATGCTCTGTCCCTGCTGCTGTTCTGCATAGGCCTGAACCCCCTCAGCGAAATCATCACAAAGAGTGGCTATGGCTACTGACTATGGAATGGAGCAACCATGAGCGACCTCCTCTACATGGATTACATCAAAATGTACGCCAGGAGTGAGCAAAACATCGACTCACTGATCCACACCACTAGGATATCCAGCAATGACATTGTCTTGTCATTCAGGCTTGAGAAGTCGGATGGTAATAATGGTAAGGAGGGAAGGTAGTCAGAACGGAGGGGATTGTACTACCAGAGGGCAACACAGCAGATGTCGAGGACAGCTACAAGTACCTTGGAATCCCACAGGCAAACAGGAATCACAAAGAGGTCGTTAGGAAAGCAGCAACTGCCAAATACCTGCAGAGAGTAAGGCAAGTCCTGAGAAGTAAGCTGAATGGGAAAAACAAGGTCCAGGCTATCAACACCTACGCCCTGCCGGTCATCAGATACCCTGCTGGAGTAATAAGCTGCCCAAAGAAAGAGATAGAAGCCACTGACATCAAGACAAGAAAGCTCCTTACAATGCATGGAGGATTTCACCCCAAATCCAGCTTCCTGAGACTGTACACTAAGAGGAGTGAAGGAGGCTGAGGACTAGTGAGCATCAGAGCCACTATCCAGGATGAGACACCAAAGATCCAAGACTACATCAGGAAGATGGCCCCAAGCGATGAAGTGCTTAGCGAATACCTCAGGCAGCAGAAACCTCTGAAGGAAGAAGAACAGGAGCAGGAACCATCATAGAAGGATAAGCCCCTGCATGGCATATACCACCATCAGATAGAGTAAGTGGCTGATGTCTAGAAATCCTACCAGTGGCTGGACAGGGCTGGATTGAAGGACAACAGAGAGGCACTTATCATGGCAGCACAGGAACAGGCCCTGTGTACAAGACCAATAGAGGCCGAGGTCTACCTCACCAGGCAGGACACCAGGTGCAGGCTGTACAAAGACGCCCCTGAGACAATCCAGCACATAACAGCAGGGTGTAAGACAAGGAACACCACAACCAAGTGGCTAGCATAGTATACAGAAAGATCTGTGCCGAGTATGAACTGGAAGTCCCAAGGTCAAAATGGGAAACGCCCCCCAAGGTGATAGAGAATGACCAGGCTAAGATCCTGTGGGACTTCCAGATACAGACTGACAAGCTGGTCATGACTAATTAACTGGAAATAGTAGTTGTGGACAAGCAGAAGCAGAAAGCTGCAGTGATAGACATAGCAGTCCCAAGCGACAGCAACATCAGGAAGAAGGGACGCGAGAAGCTCAAGAAATACCAAGGGCTGAAAGAAGAGCTAAAAAAGATGTGGAAGGTGAAGGTGACAGTGGTCCCTGTGGTAATCGGAACACTCGGAGCCGTGGCCCCCAAACTTGGAGAGTGGCTCCAGCAGATCCCAGGAAGAACATCGAGATCTCTGTCCAGAAGAGCACAGTCCTAGAAACAGCTAAAATACTGCGTAGGACCCTCAAGCTCCCAGGCCTCTGGTGGAGGACCCAAGCTTGAAGGGAAGAAGACCGCCCACAGAAGCAAGGGGGGAATTTATAAATATAAAGAAAGTAAGTTGTATTATATGTATGTATGTATGTCTTGGCAATACAACTTACTTTATATATTTAACACTCAAAAAACTGTATATATAGTTAATGCTAGTGAGGGGTAACGTAAGTTCAATGTAGGCTAATGTTGTGACAGTGCCTTTATCACCACTGAAAGGCTTACATTACATTTGGCTTACATGTCTGGCAGATGTCATAAGTTTTGTTCCCTGAACATCTGCCGATTTGGCACTGTCACTGTCTCAACTCAGGTCAAGTTCCCTTCAAACTGTGCTCAGGATGCATACATCGCTTTATCAACATTCCAAGCACAGCTTTTGTGTATTGTTGGGGCATTTGCCACAGACAAGCTGGAGAAAACTGAGCTTCTCTTTTTTCCTTCTAAGAGCTCCCCAACGATCGACGCTCCAATCACCGTTGAGGGCTCCGGGATGACCCCCTCCGGATCAGCCAAAAACCTTGGCATGACCCTGGATGACCAGCTGAACTTCTCAAGGCACATCGCGGCAGTCACCCAATCCTGTAGATTCTCCCTCTTCAACATGAGGAGGATCTGCCCCTTCCTCATGCAACAAGCAACCCTGCTCTTGGTCCAAGCCCTTGTCATCTCCTGCCTCAACTACTGCAACACCTTACTGGCTGGCTTACAGGCCTGCGCTATCAGGCCACTTCAGCTAGTTCAGAATGCTGCTGCACGCCTGCTATTCAACCTCCCAAAACACTCTCATGTCACTCCGCTTCTGACTGCTATCCACTGGCTTCTGGTAGCAGCCCATATCCAGTTCAAGACACTGGTGCTGGCTTACCAGGCCACAAAAGGCTACACCCCATCCCACCTTCAGTCTCTTATAACTCCTTACACCCCAGCCAGAGCTCTCCAATCAACCACCTCTGATCAGCTGGCAGTCCCCTCACTTTGGGAACCTGGCAGCCGTTCCTCGCAACCACGCCTCTTCTCTGCCATTGTTCCACGGTGGTGGAACGACCTCCCTCAATCAGTGAGAACTGTGGAATCTCTTGCCATCTTCCGCAGGAAACTGAAAACCCACCTTTTCAGAACTCACCTGTCCCCCACTGCCTAACCTCTCCTTCTGTGTGATATATAAAAAAATGTACTAACCTTGTCCCCATGCTACAGGTCTTGTTTACTTACTTAATTGTTTATTGTCACAGAATTTCAGGAGCGCGATACTGAGAGTAATTATTCTGCAGTCTTATTGTGATCTTTCGCTTATGGGGTAGTTTAATCTGATGATGCACTTATTGTAAGTCGCTTTGGTTAAAAGTGTCTGCTAAATGCCAAATTGTAATTAGATGTCTGAGAGATGTCATAAGCTTTGTTTCCTGAACCTCTACCGATTTGTAACAGTGAGGACATAGTCTCGGCTAGTTTCTTTGCGCTATTGTCAACCGCAACTGTCTGATGCATTGTGCTCGTAATGGCCGCGTCATGAATCGTTTGATTTGCTCACCAACTCAAATCAAGTTCCCTTCAAACTGTGCTCAGGATGCATACATCGCTTTATCAACATTCCAAGCACAGCTTTGGTGCGTTCTTTGAGCATCTGCCACAGACAAGTCAATTATATCTGCCGATTTGGCACTGTCTCCTTTATGCAAGCGGAGAAGGAGTTTCAGGCAAAAGCCACTTGCATGCTGTCGCCCCCGTTGCCTTTGCCGTTCTCTGGTGCACACACAGCTCTTTTGCCAGCTTGAGAATAAATTTCCCTCTGCTTATGGTGATGTTCATGCACCGTCTGTACAGAACATGTGCATTAATAGCAGCCAGGTGTAGGAGGTTGTAAAACACAGCCAAAGGCCAACAGCGGCTGCCTCCCTTTACCAAATACAGCCGAGCCATTTTATCCATAACATCAACGCCAACTAGTAATCTACTCAAAACAGATGTTTCATTCTGATTTAAACAGTTTAATCTGACTTCATTATATATTTATTATGACTTTTTCTACTCTGGAAATTGAGGAGGAAAATACGCCACCTTACCTGGAAAACCGTACTGAAATGTTACATTTCCAGTAACTGTCGTGTTTGAGAGAACTGGTGCTATGATGCGACCTCCAGTCTGAGCTGACACACTCTGCTCCTCTGGAGGACAGCATACAAATAAAGGTAAAAAAAACATAATGGTACATTTAAAGGCATTGTTTGATAGAGGGGAAAAGCAAGAAAGTTTCAGACACAGCTCACGTAGGGTGAGTCTGTCCCTAACAGACATATGCCAGCTAATATTTAGATGGAACAACAAAAAGCACCTTCGGTGCTCTCTGTCCTCTTCAGCCGTGGAACTGGATAGATGATGGAGACCATGTCACATGACTGATCAGTACTCTGTGCCTCCAGCCTCTTACCTCTACAGGGGTTCCTTTATTCTCTTACCTAATTCTTGGAGCAGGTGTGGCTCAACGTCTCTCAGGACAGAATAAAAGGCGGATTTCACTCTGTCTCCTCCAGAGCGCAGTGCAGTCAAGAGTGCCCTCATTTTCTCCTGCCTGGTCCTTGCTGCACTGATCTGTGAGTATGTCTCCTCATGTAGCATGCCCAGTGAGAGCAATGAGTCTGCCAGGGGCATCACCATGGTTACCCTCTGGATAAGCTCCGCCCTGTGTTCATCCACAAATCGAGCATCTGAAGAGGAATTATCACCCACCTGATACATTAATCAATAATTCATCAATCAGTCAGTATCATTAATGAGCAAGTAAGTTGCCCAGTCAAACCAAATAACAAATTTATCACCAACTGCACTGTCACACAGTGTCCCTTGAGCAAAATGTACAACCCCCAAATGCTCCAAAACTATGCAATGACTGAGACTCTGTTTTCTATATGCAAACTGCTCTCAGTAACACTGTCACCTAAGCTCTGATGGCTGTACCTTGTAAAATTTGTTTTAGCCATGGAAATGTTTCCAACATGTATGTCTGATTGAGCATCTCAATGAACCTCTGACATGTTTCTTCCCCCTTGCTCATCAGTGTGTCCAGTAATTTGATACAAATCTGTTCACTAGAATGAAATGGGACACTGAGGTTCCTGTATTCACGATCAGTGATGAGTTGTTGCTGGTGCACATGCTGGAGGACAAAGGCTATGTCAGCAGAGAGGATCTTGATTAGGCTTGTCTTCTTTTCACGCAGGGTCTGCATGGTTCACTGAAAAACGCAAAACGAAATCATATATTACAATCCCAAATTACATTTGAAATTAAAGTTTTAAAGAAAAAAAATTAAAATATGGAAATTTCAGTTGAGATTCTCCATCACAGTTCTTATCTCAGCCCTGTAGAAGAGGCCTCCAAGCAGAGATTACTTTTATCATGTTACCACAGTGTGTCAGTGAAAGTCTCCACAGAACATGTTCCATCATGTTCTTCACCATCAAACTTTCTTATTACACAGTGTTAAGATTTGCAAACATCATTCAATTATTCAATGATTTGTGTTGCAGCCAAAATGTGCTGTTATTCATGGTGAGAATTTGGATGTTTCATTTGTTTTGCAGACTGAATGGGGCATTGTTAAAGACATTTATTTTGATTTTGCAGTATTTCATTTACTTGACCAATATGGAGGTGTACAAAGACGCCCATTCGTTCAGACAGATGACTGTCAAGCTTTTAATTTAGAATGAAACCCGTGTCTCGAGAGGAATGCAGCCATACCGCAGCAAGCGCGACAGTTTGGAATTTTACAAACAATGAAAAGCCTCAAACAACACACGCCCCTCCACCTTGTACGGCAGGAATGTTTTCATTACCAGATTCTTTATCATTTCACCAGGATCAATAAAACAAGACCAAACACGAATACACTCGGCTGTGCATCAATTCAAAATGCACGCTTGAGCGCGTCAACCAAGGCTCAATTTAGAACGCTCTTTCAATTTGCGAGCATCATTCAATTATGCTTATCAAAAGTAGGAGTCCCCTTCAGCTTATTCAAATGAAAAATACCCTTATTCAAATCTCCCTTATTGGCATCTGCTGGGAGACCACAGAAGTGTATCAGTTAAGTTCTGGTATGTAATTACAGTATAACTATAGGCTGCTATAAGCATCTTGGAGAGTCAAATTTAAAGTGAAGAACTGACAAATACAACATACACCAATCTACAAGTCGTAATTAAGCTGCAAAACACGTCTTTGTCAACACTGAAAAGAAAGATTGATGACTGAAACCAAAAATTTGGCAGCTGTGTTAGCACTGGTGAATCGTTACACCCCTAGTATGTGATCATTTATGTGACTTACCTATATGATTAGCAATAGTAACTGTTGAATTCAACAACCGAAATACAATAATAGTTTTTTACTCTAAAATCTGTATTGTTGTGTTTATAGGGGGAAAAAACAGACCTACGGTGTCGCTGTCCGTTCTTCCGTGACTTTGGTTTCACGTGAAGTGTCTTAAAACCGGAAACCAAACATACCACAACCTAGTAATTCCTTCTATTTTTATTCTGCTCTTTGTATAATCAATTTATTGCACTTTTCTGATTATATTCCAAGAGCAGAACTCAAAGCGAAACTTAACTACACAGCAATTTCTTCCTGCTGTTAAACTTCCAGTTTCTCGTCTTTTCCTGTGTCCTGTTGCCGATGACGAACTATTAACACCAACGACTGGTCCGGAGTAGAAACGGCGGAAGTACGTTTTTCTCCATCCAAACTGTCGGAAGACTCGTGTGTGTATATGCATATACATGCAATAATGCTGGAGATAATTTATCCAGGTGCCTCTTCAGATGCGCGGTCAAGTAAGGAGCAAAAGGCATATGGTTACCACGGCGGTGCAGACAGGAAACTATAAGTTTTTATTTGCTGAACAGATTTTATTGACAGCAAAGAATTTGAATAAAAATTAGTAAAAAACAAAAAAACAAACAAATAAAAAAAACAGTAGCGTCTAGGTGTCTTATGTTACCATTGCCACATTAAAATATAAATACAGAAAAATAGAATGATTCAACTTTATTCTTTCAAACAGATGAAGAGCAGAACAGCAGAAAACAATTTCCATTGAGGCCTTTTAACAGTTCGTTTAAACACAGTAAATTTGACAGTGTTTAATGAACTCTGCAGGTGTTTTGTCCCAAGTATATTTTATGAACCAGGGTGGGTAATTGTGAACATTTTTGCAGTTAGTTTCATCCTGGTAAACCTGGTCTACCGGTAAATCTTTACGTGTTATGACTACCTTCACAAACTGTGTGCGTGTGTGTATTTTCTCTATTGATCAGTCTCTCTCTAATGTGGACAGAGATGACTGCAGACATCATGAGGACCAGAGTAACAGAGAGCAGCACCGTCTTCAGCAGACAAAGAGGGGAACCAGCAGGGTGCGCCACTGAACCTACAAAAATGCCAAATGCATTGACATGTTAAAATGGTTCAATATCCAACAACAGATGTCACCACGAGTCAAACTGCCAAAATCCAATATATATAGATTAAAATATTTATATACTTCACTGCACAATGAGTTTATGATGCTATTAAATACAACATCATTGCTTCTGTCACCAGAGAGAACACGTTTCCCTTCATTCAGCTGACAATTAAACTGCATACTTAAGCGCACAATGTTTTACAGAAAAACGAACATGCTTACATTTTAACACTATTAAACTTTTTCAGTTTTAACTAACTAAGAAAACATGTTGGGGTCTTCTGCATTACGCACCTTTGAAATATGGACAAAGGCCTTTGATCTCCATTGAGGTGTTTCTCCAGCTAACCTGGTTGCTGTGGTTACAAACAATGATATGGCCTGAGGAGCCAAGGGTGAGAGCAGAGCTTCCTGAAGAAGCCACACCCCCCTCAGAACAAGCAGTGCTGTTACAGATAGAAGTCAGGGACAGCCTGTGACCTTTACAGGTAAATGTCACATTACAGGAGTCACTGCTGGACCAGTGAGAGATTCCAGTCATCTCAGGAACCATGACTGGCTCTGAAAGAGATGTAACACATTTACACTTACGTTTATTCATCTAGCAGACGCTTTTATCCAAAACAACTTCCAAGTGAGGCAAAATACAAACCAAGCATGTTTGCATCAGTATCAAACCAGATACAAGTGTCGTCGAATGAGAGCTACAAAATTTAAATAGTTTGTGCTGGTTTTCTAAGGGATTTTTTTCATTCAACAGGAGGATATGCAGTGAAAGTCTTCTCTTATTAATGCGCCATATCCCATTACCAAATATCTTAGATGGGTATGCAGATCAGGCCTACCCAGATCAGGTTATTCCAGATTATTAAGATTATTCCAGATTATTATGATTCCAGTAAAGTGACCAATATGGCATTTATCATTAGAAGCACAAAATGCACTTGCAAACACACTGAGTAAAAAAAAAAAAAGAAGAAGAAAAAGAACCCCCCCCCCCCCACCACCAAAAAAAAACCGCAGCAAACCAACATCTGCATACACACAGTATGGATCGTGTAGTCCAAACACAAACACAGAATTCATTCATACTAGTTAGGAATGTCCAAAAGTAAATGATTTGATGATTACCAGATTTTGCAGTGCAGTGTTATTTCATTATAAACACAAATTTGTGTCGATTACAAATGATAAATGAAACCTGTTGCTCGCAAATTGATTCTTTTCTTCCGTAAGCGAAATGGTGCTGTGACTGTCTCAAAACACGGGAATCTATCAACAAAGGCGAGTTAGAGGACTGTTACATTTTCTTGGTCTCAAGCCATCCAGTAACACTTTGCATTACATCCGTATCTTAAATTCACACTAACTGTAAGCACTGAACACTTCATAATACGCTCTAAATGAAGGCTTTTTTTCAGTGAGCTTGGCAGTGTCTTCGATGAGGTTTTTTTTCGGTAGGGATATTTCCTGAAACTAATCGTCAGTTTTTTCCCATCGGTTCATTCGTGAACTTTCAGGTCATTTCAAGGGACAAATCATCTGAAGAATGATTGATAAATGTGAATGGTGACATAGTAATCGATTCAGGTCTATTTCGTTGATAACAAACCTTTCCTTAGCTTCACCGTGTCTTAAAGGTTACAAAATTCAGCGTTTAGGTATCACCGACAGCCCTTAACTGATATTATTTATCCGTGACTTCCCGTACAATATTCAGTGATTTAGTATCTATTGTTTAATGTTGTCTGTAAACTTACCTTGGACACTGACATTGTACAGGGCAACATGAGATATTTTGACACTAGTTGCTTTAGCTTGATAGATTCCACTGTCTGTCTTCTTCAGGTCTTTTATTGTCAGAGAGTAGCTATCTTTGTTAAAGATCACTCTGCCCAGGTAAAGATCTGACACTTTCACATCACCGTATTTCTCTATGTAGGTCACTATATTTTGGGACGAGTTAAACTGCCAGTATAATGTACTGAACTCCGTTTCTTCATTGGCCTGTATTTGCAGTTGAATCAATCCACCTTCTGGCGCGAACATACACACCTCAGAGCTGGCCACTGTGAAGAGAGAGGCAGTGTGAGGGTAATGAGGATGGCTTTATATAAATTAAATGATATAACACAATATTAAGTAATATTCAAAATATAGTTTCCGGCTCAATAGTCTTCTCACTGGTGTACTTGAACCACTGAAAGAGCAAATGAATTGCATCTGATAAATATGAATATTAAATATACATTTAATACGTACAAAAATTACATATAGTACATTAAATATACATATGTTAAATTTAGATAGATATTAAATATAATTGAATATAAATATTCAATGAACAACATTAACTTTTTTTTTAACTTACAGAGACACACACAAAACTATGATGATCTCTTTATTAAGTAGACGTATCTGTTCATTCCGATAAGATATCATTCACTGTTCATCGTTCTTTTTTTTTATATTTAAATTCTTGTGAGTGGTTTATAAATAATGTGAGAGAAACTAAATGTGAAATCTCAAAATTAATTGTATAATTCATTATTAGTCTGTTTCCTAAGCATGGAAATAATGGAGATATGAGTCTTTTAAATGCCAAATGCAATGTCTCCCACTTGCACTCTCTAGCGTACATACACACACATATACACATACATACACCACATATATGTACAGGCAGACAACTCACCTTTGGATGCTGTAAAGGCTATGACTGCAAATATCATGAAAGAAGACATTCTAATTTTTTAATTCTTAAAGCCAGAGGTAGAGTAAGCAGAGAATGTTGTTTAATAGTGTGGCTGCCTGAATTGAAAAAAAAAAGCTGACTACATTTGAACTTTTTCCTGTTTGTTCAATTACATGTTTGACTTCCTCATTCACACCTTCGACGACCACGCTTAATTTCCTATGGAAAACCACAAGAGGTGAACAATAAAGAGAGAGCTGATACACCACTGGCACCAGCAATTGTGTAACAAAGTAAAACCCAACACACATCAGCTGAAATTAGCAGGCAGTGTAGCCCGGCTTACCCCCCTCCACCCCACCCCTACCTACACACACACACACACACACACAAAGGTTCTTCCAATCCTAGAACTCACAGATGTCAACCCTCAATCCAAACCCCTTCTCTGTGCTATCAGACAGCTATAAAAGAAAAATATGACTGTTTTCTCACATGGGAAGCTTTCCATTCATTGAAATGTAAGAGAAGTGGAGTAATGTGTTAGCGCTGTATTCGGTGCTACGCGCAGAGATGTAACTACTTGTGGCAACGACGTGCGGCGACGCAGACCGCAACAACTGTGATTGGTCCGCATGGTGGCATCGTTCTCCTTCTGCCTCAATCGGTCCAACGGTCATAGAGACCATCTCCTCTGACGTCTTCTCTCTTATCTGCGTTGCAGTAGTTTGAGTAAAAGTAACTGTTGTTCAACATGCATTAGGTCCAACGCCAACATGATTCGCTCAGTTTCAGTCGACATTGAAGCATGTCCGGCATAATGGCGAACTGAGCGCACGTTATTTTGAGAGCTCCGTTTGTTTGTCCCCCAAAGTTTTAGAAACTAGTCCTTCTGTTTAACGTAAAAAACTTGTTTTATAGATATTGCTGTGCAAAGATTGAATTCCGACTTTTTATGTAACATTATTCTTGTGACTTGCAAAGTAACGTTTTGGCAGGGTCATTACAGATTGACGCAGACACACAAGTATAAATGCTCACAACAGCATTTCAATGAAGCTTTCATTGGCAGTTATCTTATTAGAACATACCTGACCAGTTGTCAGGTCTATTTTTAACAGTCAACATTTTAACGGCCAGATTCACTAGATTGCAGCTCAAGGCACTGATTTATAATAATGAAGAGTTCATTTTTTTATCAGAGGAGAATTCACAGGGGCTCTTCCTCTGTAGGTTATTTTGAAGGAAGGAGCATGATTCACGTCGAACTTTGGACAGGATGTGGTCAGAGGTTCTATAGAGAAACTCAGAGTTTGCTCTTAGTGACTTAAAAACATGATCCAGACGAGCTACAATCTATAAGCAATTTAACTTAGTGTAGTTCTAATATCAAGGCTTTGACATGGCTGGCTAGTTGTTGGCCTGTCTTTCTCTTCACTTTCTTGTTTATCAGTCACAAGAGGGTGCAAAATGTAGGGTTTTAATCTTCATGAAATAGCCAGTAACCACTTTCATCGCAACACTGCTGTTAAAACCAGAACTTCCATGTCTCGTGAAGAAGGACTGACTCCCAAAGAAAAGTTTTACGCACCTACCCATCCATCCACTCCCACCAATATTCAAACCAGTCCTTTCTTCCTGAGGTAGGTCGAGGAGATGAACAGGGACGGAGCATCAGGGGTGTTTAAGTAAGAGTGGCACTTTGTATGTATAGTCTCATACCGTGCCCAGAAATTATTCACTTATGCTGTTTCCTGTGAGAAGCCACAACAATTGAAAGGAACAGCCTACGTGTGTTGAGACACACACGTTGTTTTGCAGAGCTTCTGGAGCACGAAGAGTAAGACTGGACTAGAATAGAACAGAATCCCTTGATCGCACGCGCACACTATGAACAGTGAGCAGTGAATTTAACCCATCCTGACACACCGGTAGTGAATACACATACACCAAGCGCAGGAGCAGTGGGCAGCACACCCAACCCCCGGGTGCCCGGGGGAGCGGTTGGGGTTTAGGTGCCTTGCTCAAGGGCACCTCGGCCGTGGATCTTTGCCGCCAGTCGCGGGGATCAAACCGGTGACCCCTTCGATCCACTTGAAGGATCGTTAAAGAAATTAATGAGGGAATGTGAGGTTTGAATGGGACAAAGACAATAGGAAGTCACTGTTATTGTCTGTAGTTATGAAGGTGTAATGTTTTTTGTTGGTGACAGGATGCTGACTAAAAAGATGTAAAACAGATGTGGGATATCGTACAACAGCGACAGCTATGCACATTCATGTTTCACATGCACTAGACCACTCATGTGACTGTCGCGGTAACCATAGAAACCACCACAGTGAATGTAAGAAAGCATGATGAGGAAGTATTTCAGATAACTACAGACTCATGCTGGGGACAAGGTTCATTGATGCAATGTCGCTCCAAAGGCTTTTCAGTGTCTTACTGCTGGCATTAAACACAGGCTCAGGTAGATACCCCTTCATTGTATTACTTTGTCAAACATGTTCTGTTGTCAATAAGTTGTGGCAGAGAGTTGTCTATGATTTTTTACTGACTTTGCATAAACTGGGTGTTGAAATTCACGCATGGCCAGAGTCCTAATTACCCAGTAACCTTACTTGAAAAAGCAGATTTTAGCTAGACTGAGTGTGCTAATGTATAATGTGTTAAAGTTAGCTTTAGAAAAGAACTAGCAGAATCATCCATTATATTTTATTTACACTGAATTCTAATTTTATTAGATGCTTCTGAATCATATGAAGTGAGATATAAAGATTTAACAAAGTTTGTTAAAAAAAAAAGAAGTTTTCAACTGTTGTTCATTTGGACATATTTGCTGTTGTCTTCCATAGCTACCTCAGGGAGGTCAATCCATGAAACACCATTTTGATTTACACTGGCCGATTTTCATGATCTCAGATTTGTCAAACATGGGTCATATTTTCAGCTGTGCATAATCAAAACATGTTTACATAATGCCTTGCGCTACACAATATTTAGGCTACATGTTGGTTGGAAAAACAAAATGATACAGCTTTCGGCAGTGCTACCCCGCTACTTAAATGAAAGCACTGCGTCGCGACTGAGAAACAATTTGATTTCGAAAGTGAAGATGGTACCACCTGGTTGCAGGGAAATGTCGTCACTTCTGGTAATGCTATGTCCCAGCAGTGTTTACCAGTGAGATTATGACCCTAAGCAAACCTCCAAAACATACCTCATTATGCTTCAGGGGGAAAAAAAAATTTTAAAAAGATACAGCAAACGGTTATCCTGACCAAAGGTTGCACAATTAAGCTCTAGTTCATGGGTGCCAATACATTTAAGATAAAAAAAAGAAGTGAAAGTTACCCTAACTTAGATATTTTCTGTAGCTGTGGTAATCAAACCAATAGATGTTAGAAAACTACAATAATCATAAAAAAAAAAAAATAAAAACTTAAATTACTTCAGACAACATAACCCATTTTACTGATTTTTTTTTCAGCTGTTGGTGCCAGCAAATATGTGTAGAAGCTTCTGGGTGAATATTTGTGGTCACCTGCTACCACTACCGCTATAAGAGTTATTCCTGCACCTGCCTGTATTAAAAAACGATTTGCACATTTAATGTGGTTCTTTAAAAAGACGGTATTCAGCTAAGCAGCTCATGGCTGTGCTAAAATACTTGTTCTCTGTGAAACAAGCGGCTTGTTTGTCCCTTCCCTAAAACCACTCGATGCCTTTCACTGTGACGTTTGGCAGCTGACCGGTGTTCCCCTTCATTTTCCACACAAGGTTTGTCAGCGAGAGGCCGTCTTAGAATGCAGTTACCAAAGGCTTGTTAGTCGCTTCTCTAAAACCACTCAAAGACAAATTTCGATGACACCCGTCAGCTGCCAAATGTCACAGCGAGAGGCCGCCTTTCGGTTCTCCAAGTAACATTGAAAAGATTTAAGAAATTCATAGCAGTGACAACACACATGCATGCACGCACAGACATTTACAAAGTGGACACTGAACTTTATCTGTAGAATGCAGTTACCAAAGGCAGCTCTTCCAGGAGGAAGCAAAAAAATGATGCAGAGTGCAGATGCACCGTTCTGCAAAGTGCAGTGGACAGATGTGGCTGAACGACAAAGATGTAAATGAGGCCAAGAGGAAGAAGAAGAGGAAGAAGAAGAAGAGGAAGAATGAATTTCAGAATCAAGCAAGTGTGGTGCATGCTTCTCCTCACTGGTGCTAAGTGCAGAGGAAAAATTAAAACATTAATTAAAAACCCATTCCCGCATGATTACAAAAAAAAAAATCAGATAAAGGCTATAATTGAACTTCTCTTAACCTATCCATTAATCAGTCAAGCTATGTATTGTCTTGTGTGTTGGTTGGAATCGGGACCAATGAATCATTAAAATGATTCATACTGCACACGAGTAATCACAGTTTCAGTTCAGGATTCCCATAGCGTTCCGTGTGCATTTCTCTGTGAGCTGGAAAAGACATTTTCCGACCGCAGAGACACAGGCTCTCTGACACAAAATGTGAAAGACTTGTTCTGTGTACGTGAATTAGCACCTCTTTTAAGCCACACACAGAATAGTACCTTCTGACACTTAAACTCACTGAATGACATTTTATTTTATGTAAACTGCAGTTCACCCCAAGTGAGTTGAGATAGGCCTACTCAGGAAAGGGTCATATCATCCAGTTATATTAACTGGGTGATTCTTTTGAATGACGTCAGTAATCCTGACCACCGCTGTAAAAGCGTGTTGGAATTTGAGAAGACAGCTGACTGGAGGTCTCTGGTTTCACTCCATTCTCTCCACAGTTTCCCGTCTTCCGTCGACTGTATTCGTGTTGGTCGGAGAATCTGTGCGACTGGACATCCAGGATGATAATCATCGGCCGTTTCATGTGTTGCATTGGCTTCACAACACCGAGGATGTGAAGGCTCGGTATTATCCCAAGTACAGTGACGTTTATGTGAAGGACAAAAACAGAGTGGAGTTTAATAGGGAAACTCTCTCTCTAACACTGAAGAACCTGCAGAAGACTGACAGCGGATTCTACGAGGCAACTTTAAGTGACGACGTTGACATAAGTGTAGCCAAATATCAAATATATGTTCAAGGTATGTTTCAACACTTGATTTGACTTTTTGTGGATAGAAACATGTCATACTGTAATTTGATTTGATTTACAGGAAACATTTTGGACTGCAATCCTCAAGGTCACTATGTTTAGTTTGAATAAATTTCCATAACGCTTTTTTTGATTGACTTTGCCACAGTTACCTGGAGTAATTCAGTAGTGGAAATCAGCAAAGTGACACTAAACCTTGCTAAATGTATTGTGTGTGTGTGTGTGTGTGTGTGTTTCAGATCTAGTGGAGGCTCCTGTCCTGACCATTCTCTCTAACTGGTCCAGCAGTGACTCCTGTAATGTGACGCTCAGCTGTAAAGGTCATGACCTCTCACTGACTTCCATCTGTAACATCAGCTCCTGCTCAGGGGAGACAGTGACCTCACCTGAAGGCTCCATCCTCCGGCTCTATGTCACAGACAGCTTCATCATCTGTAACCACAGCAACCAAGTCAGCTGGAGAAATGATACAAAGGGGATCAAATATCTCTGTCCTCCTTGCAAGGGTAAACACGCGCGCACACACACTCACATGAGATTATGGTTTTGCTGTAACAATTCATAAAGTTGTTATAATTATTGCTGTAACCATAGCTAACTGCAATAACTCACTGTGTGTATATATATATATATATATATATATATACATATCACTCACAGGTGCTGGAGAGAATATGACAACCCCTATTATCTGCAGTACTGTCATCGGCTGCATTGTCACTGTCGTGATCATTCTCATGGTCCGCAAGTTAAGGCACCAAAAAGGTATCTTAACCACTGACTGAGATATCAGATTGACTCAAAGTGTAAATGGTCACATTGCATACTTGTCGTTTTATCTTATTTAGCTAACAGGCTTTGATTTATATTTGAATGTGTTTTTCTTTTCACAGGTGCAAAATCAGATTGTCCTCTCTCTTACAGCAAGGTATACACTTTCTTTTCATGTCCATCTTTTATACCTGTAAATTAATATTGTCCTCTTAAATTCACAGGGGTAAAAAAAAAAAAAATCAAACAGGCTTGTGCTTTTCTGAGAGTGTGCTACCCGACATTAGAGGTTCTATGATAAGCTAACATGCTGTGATGGAGAAAAGCAAGACCCAAAAGCAGATCTAGTTCAGTTATTTAATGAAGAGGAGATCTCACTCAAAACAAGAAACACAAAAAATCTCCAGTCTTGCCAGGAAAAAGCAAAAACACAAAAACAGCACCCTCAATGGCTGAAGACCAAAAAACAAGGGAAAAAAATGCAAAATAGACAAACCCAAAAACCGTCTAGAAGAAATCCAGGTGCAGGCAAAAGCAGACAGACCAACGTTCCAAAACAGGCAGAAAATCACAATTCAAAAACTGACAGAAAATCACAATCCAGAAACTGACAGAAAATCACAATCCAGAAACTGACAGGATTCAAACAGGCAGAATACAGAAGCAGGTTAACAGTCCAGGTGGTCACAGTCAAGAGGCTGGGACAGTCTGACAAACAGGCACCAGCAGAGGAAGATATAAACAGGCTGAGTGATTCAGCCAAAATGAGAAAACAGGTGAACTCAGTGGGCGGGAAACACACAATGGCAGGAAGTTGAACACAAGTGAGGGGCGGGGTCAGAAGCACAGGGAAAACCAAAACAAACAAAGGCACATGGTAAAACAAAACACAGAATGACTAACAAGAGGCCACAGAGTGACTGAGTCCAATTGGAGGTACTGACACTCTTACGAACGTAGTCTGCATCAAGCCCTAAAGGTTTCTTGGTATTCTGATGAGATATGCAAAATCAAACACCAAAAGAAACAAGCCATGTTATGTGTACCCGAGAGGACACAGAGTGGAGCCCTACAGCTGCTAAAATCCCACTCTGACTGGATGTCTCTTTAAAAAAATTCAGCAGAGCACAATGAGACAGAAAACACGCATTACGAAGCAACCACTTCATTCATTAATACTTCTGTATTAATACATTCCTGAAGAAGCATGAATTTACATTTCAGGTCACAATCGTTTGGGCATAAGACTGAGAACCTGTAAACTGACCAAATTTTTTTTTTCTCTTTTCTCTCTTCCCTCACTATTCTCTACCTGCTGACGACTCAAACCAACAGGAGGAGGATAAGAAGTCAAAACAGACATCTGTGGTATCACCCAATGAATACACTTCTCACCCCAGCAGGAGCACCTCCCCACAAAACAGTTCAGATTATGATGTCATAAACTCTGACACAGAATGTGGCAGCACAAACTCTGAGGCAGATTACAGCAACATAAACCGTGGTGCAGATTATGACCACGGAAACCATGAGGCAATTTACATCAACGTTAACCCTGCAGTAGAGTATGGCAACATTAACTCAGAGTTTCCTAATGGCAGCATCAAATCTGAGGCAGACTATGATAATTCAAACTGTGAGGGAGACTATAGCAACATCAAATCTGAGGCAGATTATGGTAATGTAAACTCTGGGGCAGATTATGACAGCATAAACTGTGGTGCGGATTATGACAACGGAAACTATGAGGCAGTTTACAGCAACATTAACTCTGAGGAACAGTATGAAAACATTAACTCAGGGACAAGTAATGGCAGCATCAAATCTGAGGCAGATTACGATAATTTAAACTGTGAGGGAGATTATAGCAACATTAACTAAGTAAATCGTGATAATGTAAATTCTGAGACGATTAATGGTAATATTAGTTATTCAGAAGGTCATGGCAATGTTTACCATTTCAGGTAGATTCATAATGGGAAGGACTTTTGTACTGAATCCCATCACTCCCAGTACAGAAACTTATGCTTCCCTTCTGCCTGAAAAAAATGTCATTTCTTTGTAGTTTGGAGTCTGAAATTTTAACATGTGCACGAAGAAATTAGGACATATTGTCATGTTAAACCTGTATGACAGCTCACTCAGGGAAATTTGGGCTATTCAGATATCTGAAAACCATGAACTGTTGTAAACCATTACCATGAACTGCTCTAAAACAATTAGCACGTGGAATTTTTCAAACATCTATGTCAGAACCCAAGTTATGACATTTTAAAATCTACATTTATCAAACAAGCGAAAAACAAAAATACATTTTTTTACAGATTGCATTAGTTCCGTTTAAAATATATTTGGACCTGTCCCTTCACTGCTGGCTTCACGTAGCGTGGTCCTGTCTTTGACAGACCACTGTCAGTGTTTAGACTGTGTGTTGCACTGATTTTAAGGTGATGACTAGCTTCTCCTTGATGACTAGCTTCTCCTCTCAGGCTTTTTGTAATTTTCTTTTTGTTTGCTGTGTACATAGCTTTAACCCTATCAGTAAGCTGTGTGTTGTTTTTCATACGTTGTAACCAAGTAAGAGAAAACGCGTTGGAAACCACAAATAACCGGTTGTGTACCGATTGGGTATTTCACACTTTATGTGTTATGTGTTTGTTCTGTTTTATTTCACGCTTTATGTGTTATGTGTTTGTTCTGTTTGTTTGTGTGTTGATTACCAAAATAATGATACAAATATTAAATCAACTAACTGCATTTAGATCCCAGTCTTACATAAATGAATCAGTACATTTTGCTTTGAATTGTTTGTGTTTTGGATTATTTATACAGGCAGGTTGTATACTTATGTCTCAGTAGCAGTTTGTAAACTCAGGAAACTTTAATCCCTCTTTACTGCATGTTTTAATGGTGTAAAAGTGTGTAATGATAGCATAGTACTTTTTAAAGATTGTTTTTTTTTTAAGCTGTTGAAATATTTCAGATTCTTCTCTCTGTAACTCTGTAACTCTATAAAGTTTACTACATAAGTTGTTGTTGCTGTTGTTGTTGCTGTCGTTGTTGTTGTTGTTATAAGAGAGAAGAGAACATTTGTTAGCAAACCGTTTTTACAACTGGGTTTCAAAGCCTCATATTAAATGCTGATGATAACCTTGTCATCGTGTAATCTTGCATCAATCTTGTGATGGTATTTACATTAGTTTTTGGTGTGTCTTAGTTTTGTGTGTGTGGTGTGTTTAGTTTTTGGTATGTCTTGGTTTTGTGTGTGTGATGTGTTTAGTTTTTGGTATGTCTTGGTTTTGCGTGTGTGGTGTGTTTAGTTTTTGGTATGTCTTGGTTTTGCGTGTGTGGTGTGTTTAGTTTTTGGTATGTCTTGGTTTTGCGTGTGTGGTGTGTTTAGTTTTTGGTATGTCTTGGTTTTGCGTGTGTGGTGTGTTTAGTTTTTGGTATGTCTTGGTTTTGCGTGTGTGGTGTGTTTAGTTTTTGGTATGTCTTGGTTTTGCGTGTGTGGTGTGTTTAGTTTTTGGTATGTCTTGGTTTTGCGTGTGTGGTGTGTTTGCTTGTTTGTGTAGTGTTTGGGCTGTGCACTGTATAGATTGCGTTGTGTGTTCGTCTGTGTGTGAATGTTTTGTTTTGTGTGATGTGTGTATTATACGTAATGTGTGTGAAGTGTGTTTAATGTACTGTTGGTTAGTATCTACGAACAGGGCTCGTAAGTGGGTGAAGTGAGAAAAAAAAACTTGTGTGCGTGTATGTGAGTGTAAATTTCCAAGAAGAGCACCTCTGGGGTAAAGCAAACAGGATCTTTTTTTCCATTAAAATAAATGTGTCAGCCGTAACATCACCCAGAGAGTGCAAAAAAAAAAAAAAAGAATACAAAAGTATAAAGCAAAGAAAGGATTTGACCAAAAGAGGTGAACAGATGGCCAAAGAGAAGTGTGTTTGCATTTGTGGTAGTGTTTGTAGATTTTATTATATTTTTTTTTAACAAAAATAGTTGCAAGTAAAATACATCAACATAGAATATGACACTAGTGGCCCCTTTCACTTCCATTTAAATGAACTGGACCTCCTGGCCTCAGACAAGTTTCTCCCCCCCCCCCCCCCCCCCCCCCATTGCCTGGCAGAGCAGATAACGATAGTTTTGTTTTTTGGGGGGGGTGGGGGATGGCGGGGGGTGTTGCAAAAAATCAGACAATCAGTTTCGGAATTGAGAAGACTCAGAATTCAGACCCTTTAGCGTTTTGAGAAAAATAGATCTCTGAGAGCGTAAACAAATTTTTAACCACGATCTTGGGTTAGGGACACATACTATTTTTTTATATGTTGATCTATGCCATGAATTATTAATATAGCCTGAGGTAAGTTTATTTGTATGCTGAAATTAAATTTTAAAGTATCACACATTCTGTTGTGCTCCATGTTTTGCAATAATGTGCCACTTCACTTTAAAAAAAAATATATATAGAGAGAGAGAGAGAGAGAGAGAGAGAGAGAGATCAGAAGTTATGTTAGAAAAATATGCACCATACTGCCCTCTAGAGGACACCCTCATAAAGAACATAGCTGTAGTTCTGTAAAAACATTAGTGACCTGTTTAGCTAAACTTTAGACATTCTGTACACAAGTTTGTTACTTAAACTGTCAAACTGTCAGTTAACTGCATTGTGCTAAATCATGCTAAAAATCATCACAGAAAAACACGAGAAGCTAATTTACTTATTCCAATCTCAGAACTCAGGCTTGTTTGAAATTTCTGTGGTAAGTGTCTCAGATGCAAAGAGAGTTACTGATATAAAGGTCACTTTTAAAAAATGCGTAAAAGCCAATCACTCCATATGAGCCAGCTTTATTTATTCATTTATTATTTTATTTCATTTTATTTTATTTATTTTTTTAATTTATTTTTGCGGAGACTTAGCTGTCCCTGAAATAGCCTCTGCTTTATCATGCCTATATTAATTATTTAGGCCTGTCCTATGCTGGAAGCTGTGCAGATGAGATATGGCCAAACTAACTAACTAACTTTTATCAATCATTATAGTGCTCACAACTATACAGCAGCGTACAGTCATTATTACTGCCGTGGGCCAAAAGGTCACTGGGTTCGTGAAGGTATTGAGGACAGAGAGACCGGTGAAATTATATAGTCTGTGACATCGACGTCACGTTTCATGCGTGTGAGTGTGTGTGTGTGTGTGTGTGTGTGTGTGTGTGTGTGTGTTAACATGTGCCTGTGTATGTATGTACACTTGTGAACATGCACGCTGCTGCATGTGTCTGTGTATGCGTTTGGGCGTGTGTGTGTGTGTGTGTGTGTGTGTATGCGTCCACAGGGTGGATCTTTGTGCTCTCTGCTATCATTTAACACCTCCATCGGTACACAGCGACAGACAAGCCTCCCCATCTTACTCACTCATTTACTTTTTTATTCCTTCAGTTCTCTCCCGGTCTCAAACATGAAGATTCGTCTGCTTTACATGTGTGCTGCAGTGTTCACTATGAGACCAGGTAAAGTACCTGTTATTAAACATTGGTTTTGTGTGTGTGTGTGTGTGTGTGTGAGATAGTGAGAGAGAGAGCGAGAGAGAGAGAGACAGAGACAGAGACAGAGAACATTTATAGTTTTAGCAGTTGTGACCAAAGATAACCATGGACAGCACTCATGACCGAAATTCGACCAAGACGCTGTTGGACAAAATAATACTTAATTGGGACATGTTGGGTTGTTTTGTTTTTGTTTTTGTTTTTGTTTCTTGACCTATGAATGGTTGACTGCTTACTTTGTGATTGGGCACTTGGTTCATAAATGCATATCAGCTACTGAGACATCTAATGCGCAGTGGTTTATGTTCCAAAATGTTTCAAAATCTAGTACTTCAGAGAGCTCCTCCTGTTTCACTGTTGGAGATGATCTACAAATTTAATTTGACTGTTGGGAGGACATCCATGAGGAGAGCCAAGTAGACAAAAGCAAATTTTTTTTGGGGGGGGGGGGGGGGGGGGGGCATTTCCGAGAGTTATACTAAAATATTATTACTCTCGTTTGTTGTGAAGGTTCAGCGGCAGTGTTGTATGCTGAAATGCATTGGAAGAAGCGACAAAAATCTAGAGTCTCATTACTGAACAGCAAAGTGTCTTTAATATGCTTGTACAGCAAAGCAAATGCTTTTATCTGCTTTAATAAGCACTTACATTAAAACGCTGTTCACAGTTTAAGTGATAGAAATTAACACAGGTTGATGTTTTGCCGATTTGAGCTGACAGAGCTTTCTGCAACACCCTCATAAGGTGAATATGCTTGTAAGTATGACTACAGACTTAAAAAGGTCTGAAGAAAAAACATTTGAAGTGGATGCTTTCACCCCAAGTCAAAATGTTTTGGAGAAAGTAGCTGCCATTCTGAAAGAAAGCCGTCAGTTCTGTGAAAGGTGTTTTCAGGATCATGGGAGATGTGAGATGTGTCGTTACTCGACATTTTCCTGTATTCTTCGCGCTAAACAACAAGCCTCGCATGTTTAATTTATAGATAGCTTTAAAGAACTCTCAGAAAGTGAGAAGCTTGCTGGTATCTCATTTTGGTAACACACACACACACACACACACACACACACACACACACTGAGGGGGAGAGTCCTAAATGTGGTGTGGTTAGAGTTATCATGCGCACCCTTCCATGTTCCCTATTTTGAACACAGAGCTAAAAATAGATTTTCTGGTCGGGGTTGATTTCGCAGAAGCTGAGGTGCTTTTTCTGATAAGTCTCCTGCACATCAGAGGTTTTACGCAACTCACACAGACTTATGTAATCGTGTCCTGAAAGCGTTAGTGTGTTTGCGTGTGTACATGTGTGCGTGTGTGTGTGTGCGTGTGTGTATGACAGAGAGAAAGAGACAGAGAAAAAGAGTGTGAATGACAACATAGCCAATACACACTATATAGTAGGATTTCTATGTGTAATTCTTTTGGGAGTGAATAAAACGTGAGTGTGAGTGTGAGTGGGTGTGTGAGTGCATGTGCGCTGAGAGTTTTGTCCCACTTGAGACAGTCCAGTGACTCAGCTGTGTGTGAGGGGCTAACGTATTATCGTTATGAGTGTGTTATGCGGCTTTCCCTGAATTGGTTCAGTCAGTCTTATGAAGTTGAAGATGTTTTATGATTCAGTCAGTTTTATGAGATTTAAGATTGTGTAGCGAAACAGAGCATCTGTCACAATCAACAACTTAAATTATAAATGAAACATGAATGTTTCAAAATCAGGTTGCTTCAAAGAATATGACCGGAACTTAAAATGAGAACCAGAAAATAAGGTTAACACACTATGGCGACAGAAGTGTTTAAATCGGTGTGACGATGAAACGATTAACACACTACGGCGACAGAAGTGTTTAAATCGGTGTGACGATGAAACGGTTAACACACTACGGCGGCAGAAGTGTTTAAATCGGTGTGACGATGAAACGGTTAACACACTACGGCGGCAGAAGTGTTTAAATCGGTGTGACAATGAAAAGGTTAACACACTATGGCGACAGAAGTGTTTAAATCGGTGTGACGATGAAACGGTTAACACTATGGTGATTGAACCGTTTAAGCATCTAGCTGCACGCTTGTATCTCTGTTTCACTATATTCATGCTAACGAAACTAGCGTGAAAAAAAAAAACAGAAAAAAAAAAACATTTTAGTTGATAAAAATCCAGCTTTACCATACATATGAATAAAATCTTATTCACTGTCATTACAACAGCACTGCATCTGCGCTTTAATCATCCTTTTATGCCTTTTGAGAGACAGAGGATCCATCTTCACAGACTATTTGACCTTGGCTGACATTGGGTAATCTTGTGAGCAATACAGCTCCTTTAAGTATTGCGTAAAAAAGCACCATATTGTCCTCCATAATGTAAGAATTACATAAGTGACCTGGAACATGTTTTTTGTGCTCTTTGGTAAACACTGTATAAGTGTATCTTTCAACCTTGTGTGTGACAGTGTGATAATGTGAATATGTTGAGATTTTACTCCAAAAACAAAGAAATGTACCCACACAAGAAACAATACATGGTTTATGTTGCAGCAAACAGCACTTTGTTGTTTTGAACTGTTTCCACGTTCAAATAATGAGTGATTCAGCACTGTCTGAATTTCTAAAAGTAAAAAATCTCACTTAGAACTATGGAAATGTGGATAGTCAGACAGACAGGCATAGATAGATAGACAGAAAACAGAAAAACAGACAGATAGACAGACAGACAGATACGTAGATCTGTTTTTGTTTGTCCCTTTCTCATGTTCCCTTCTTCAGTTTTGTCAGACGACAAACCCATCCTGGGGGTGGAGGGCGGGTCGGTTCGGTTCAGCGTGCAGATGGACCTGACGGGCATGGACATTGAGTACATGTTCTGGAGGTTCGACCTGACCCACAGCATCCTGCGCTACAGCAACGAATCCAAGTACCCCCTGAAGATCTACGATGAATACGACAGCCGTGTGGGTTTGGATCCCACCACCTACACCCTAACCCTCAACAACCTCCAGTTCTCAGACAGCGGCATCTACAGCGCCAAGATCACCGATCACCGTGGTTACGAGAAGGATGTCGCCAAACACATGCTGCATGTCCATGGTGTGTGTGTGTGTGTGTGTGTGCATTGTTGTGTGTGTGATAGAGTGTCCATGAATACATGTAGCCTGTCTTTAACATAGAGCTTTCAACAGTTAGGCATGTTTTGTCCTAAAATGGTTCTGTAAATTGTGTGTGTGTGTGTGTCTGTGTGTGTGTGTGTGTGTGTGTGTGTGTGTGTTTCAGAGTCTGTTCCTGAGCTGAAGTTCTCTATGACTTTGCTGTACTTTAATTCCACTGAGGGCGTCTGTAACGTGTCAGTTTCCTGCGCTGCTGGAGACAGCTGGGTCAGCTACACCTGTGACCTCTCTGAGTGTTACGAAGAGGAGGTCAGCATCTCCCGACCCCATCTGCGTATGAGCGTCTCTCACGGCGAAAACACTGTCCACTGCAACGCCAGCAACCTGGTCAGCGCCAAGGCCCAGTGGGGTCGTATGGAGGACGTCTGTGAGTGACTACAGAACAGCGAGACACTACTCCATCATGTTGATGTCAGACTGCTTCCTTGGTCTGAAGGCTCCCGTGTTCTGTCTGAACCACTAACAGAAGCCAATAATTCTAACATCACATGTCAATTCAACACACAGTGAAAGAAAGATCACGTCAAACACTCTGAGGGAGACTGGTTTGCTCAGACCTGGATTAGCACCGTTCCCAGTGCAAGCTGGATTTGGGCCAGGTCATTTCCATTAATGATACAGTTTAGTTCAGAACTCTGGCAAAGTCCTCAGCTGAGAAACCAGTTCACAATGCATCGAAAATTCTGAACCAAAATATTAGACAGCCCCTATAGTCTGGAATGACAGTTCATAAAACATACAGTTATACTGGACAGTCTACAGTTTCTTTGACATTCAACTCACTGTGAGATCCCATACTATAAGTCTCCCTCTTACTGTATATCTCATTGTATATTGTGTGTTGGCTATGTCATCACTAACTCACTCTCTCTCTCTCTCTCTTTCTGTCAGGCACTGAGGAGGTGTTGTACATTGAGATGGCCTCTCTGTTGGGGCCTGCCCTGATTGTATTGGACACAGTCACACCCTTTTTTCTCATCTTCCTCATCCTCTTCCTCCTGAAACGACGCAGACACACTGGAGGTATGAACACCGTGAGCCTTCTGTCTCGTGCACCGCTCTGTTTTCAGCGACGTCACGCCTACAGATTGCTCAGTTTCTCAACTCATTTCTGTTCTTAATTCTCCAGAGTTCTCTACCATGGTGCCGTTGAAGAAAAAATACGCCTCTATCGAGGTATAGTGATAATTCAAATCATTTACTTTCTCTTTTTTTTTTATGATACTGTTGATGCTTTTACAAGGGGGGGGGGGGGGGGGTAAAATATGTTTTTATGTAATACATTACTTTTTTCTCCTGTTTGTGCGTGTGTGTGTGTGTGTGTGTGTGTGTGTGTGTGCGTGTGTGTGCAGCTTCTTAACATTCATGAGTTTCAGGAGTTCTACAGCAGTCCCTCTGTAGTTGTGGAGCTTACAAAAAGCAGCATGATGGGAAATCCTAGGGACGGGGCTAAGAGACCGCTGTTGCCATTAGTAACGGAACCCATGGATTCAGCCACACTGGAGAGGTTATAACACCTTAAGGAAAATGAATGTCCACACACACCCTCACAGAGTCACTCTTCAGTCATGCAACTATGTCACAGGTTTGCAGACTGTTGCCCAAAGAACTGACACACAAGGTACATGTTGTCAAATAGACAAACATTCCACTAAACACACACACACTCACACACTCATACATATGTGCAAACAGGCTTTTAGAGGTGTGGACAAAATGTTTTTCTATGTTTGTTGAAGTGTGTATAATTTCTTTGTTTATTATTTTGAATATGTAACTGTGATGGTAAGCTCAGCAAGTTTGATCTCATTTGTAATCAGTTTTTAAGACATTCAGCAACTGATACAAGGGTGTTTATTTTTTAAACAGAATATCCTTAAATTTATTTTGCAGTGATTGTGCATGTGTGTGTATGTGTGTGTATGAGAGAGAAATGGAGAGAGAGAGAGAGATCCACTTATTCAAATTTTGTTTTATTTTTATTTCTACAATATTCACGCAGCTCTATCTATGGGTTTGTTTTTCCAAGCATAAAAATGGGTGAAATGCTTTTTTAAACACTGAACTATATCTCCCTAACTGAACCTCTTTATGGAGTGTAGCCAAGATCAGTTATCAGATGAGATAAGTGTGTAAGAGAACAAACTGTATCTTGGAGTCGGCTGAGTTACGTGTGTCCTCATTTGGGGAACTCTATAGCGCCATCTGGCTTTAGTATTGTAAATCAACTACACAGGTCTACGAAAAGTGCTTAACATTCCTCAAATATTTACTGGCCCTCTCATAATCCAACAATCAGTCAGTCAGTCAGTTGACCAATCAATCAATCAATCAATCAGTTTGTCAGTTAGTACACTGATCTGTCGGCTCTTACAGTAAAGCAGTGACCAAATTTTGTCCTTTTCCAGATGCAGTTGGTAGGATCCAAAATATAAACATTTCTTCATCTCCGTCTCTGTGTTGTTCTGAAACACTGCTGCTTGACTGTGTGGTGTTAAAATTTGTTTTTTGCCTCTTTGGTTGAACTACTTTTTGCATTTGCTATATCTGTACATTACAATGATAATATCACTATTCATCATTCATTTTAACGACTAATGCACTTTATCGGAGATAATAAATGACACTTTTCTTCAAACTGCCTCCTTTCTCTTGCGCTGATATTAGTTAGTGTCCAACAGCAACTGAAAAGCATACAATCAGAAGTCAGCACTTTAGCACAAGTGACAAAGCATATCAGATATAATAAGTGGAAATTAAAAGGATCGTTTGAAACAGCACACAAACGGTAAAAGGCTCATTCATAGGAAAGATCCCTCACAAAGTCGCAACGGGCATCAGTGAAACTTCATGTCGGCTTGGGTTACAATGGAGGTTTAGGGTATTAGTTTATTCAATTTTCTTTTTTTCTGTTTCTTCTTCTTACCTTTTTTTTTTAATATGCTTTGCAGGATATGCTAATGAACTTGTAAGTCTGCTTTACTTTTAACATATCTGTCTCATTTAATCCCCAGTACCATGGCAAAAGGTATTTAAGTGCTTGTTGATTTAAGGGTTTATTTGTTTTTCATTTTCATTTTCAGGAAAAATGGCAAAAAGAACAGCAAAAGAAAAAAAGTCATTATGCGTGTTGAGCAGGGAAATCACACAAATACAAATATAAATCATTATACATGTTGAACAGGGAAAACAATTTCTTCCCACAAATGTTCCGTGTGATGAACTGAACATCAGGTGACAGGAAGAACTATCTGGAACTGTAAAGTTAGGGACTGGTAGAATAACAGAAACTAACAAACAAACAAACAATTTAACTAACTTTTAACTGAGATGAATCAGAGGCTCTAATGAAAGTAATGAGGTCAGTGTGGTTTCTGAGAATTACGCGTTGGAGAAAGAAAAGGATATGATGGTAAGGGGTCGACTAGAGTCACACACACCGGCACAGAAATCGAACAAATTTAGAATACTGAAGGGTTAGGGGTTCCAGAGAACTGAATAATATCACACATTAAAAACAACATACTTGCAATGCGCTTTCTCAAGACATACCAGTGTGACGCCTCAGCGTCTGTGTTCGCGAATCACATTTCACAGCCAGGACACAAAAAAGGTACCTTTTGAGATCTCTGTGAAATGTATTGTTAGGTTATTGTCAGGACCAGCTGTGAGACTTTTCAAAAAATGTCTGATGGAATTTTTTTATCCTCGCTACAGTACTGACCTCAGTAATTCTCTTATGTAAGCCTGGAAAATCACTGAACTGAATCAATGCCAGCTCTGAAAAAGCACTTTGTTGTGGTTTGCTGGGCTTTAAATGGGGTCAGCTTAAGTCCTGGCCTTCAGCCAGGCCCCCCAAAAAATCTTTGGCTGAAATGGGGCAAACACAAGGAATGGGTTTGTGAGCGAGATAGGATGCTCTTCAATCGATGGCCTTGTTTTTTTGTTTGTTTCTTTCTTTCTTTCTTTTTAATCAAACTATACATTCCCAAAATAATGCATTAACCAGTTTTATTACACATAGCCTTCATCAATGTGTTTTATGTTTCGATATATCATTCACCGGGAAGCCCTCTTGTTTTTATACTTTATTTAAAATGCTACAGAAAAGCTTCCGCATGCTATCATAACAAGTTTCTGGCAGGTGCGCGTAAAGCTGTGCACTGTTTGTGTGCATCTCGACTGACATGGTAAGCGAGCAGACTGCTTCTAGCATGGGCCCATCCCGAACTCCTCTTCACGTCACAACACGGACCCGTGCGATAAAGAGTTCAGCAGCCGCATCCTCAAACTCCTGTGCGTCCATTGTCGGCCCCTCCTGCTGCTCGGAGGAACAGCGCACCTCAGCCATCGCCTGTGCTACTTTACACGGGGAGATCTTAGCGCTTGCCTCCAGGTATCGCGCAGTATCGGCACAATCTGAGGTCTCTAACGCTTCTCGCAGCGTTCCGAGCACCGCTTGGCACAGCGCTCTCTCAGCAGGTCGCTCGGGGCAACTGGCCACCGCTGCGTAGAGACACTGAGACTTTCTGATATAGTCGGCGAACACCGCACACGTTATCACGCCCTGACGGAACAGCTCGAAGGGCACCGCTTCGTGGTTATGGCACCGGATCCTTCGCAGGAGGGGCGCGGCAGTCGTACCGGACAGCCCCCCTTCACTGCAGAGACACTGGAGCATTTCCGTATAGAGACGACCCCTGACCCCTCCCGGCACCCTGCGCTGAGGACCAGCTTGGGTCAGCAGCTCATATGCCACTCGGATGTTACTGTTGAACGCAGACCTGAAGAAATACAGAACGTGCATATATATACATTGAGCAGACGTTTTGACCCAAAGCGTCTGCCAGAGACAGGCTGAATACAAACCAATATATATCAAATCTGGAAACCAGGGAGCAATAAAATTCTACATAGTACCACAGAATGTTGTATTTCAAATTGGAAAGTGTAAAGTGGGCAAAAACCTCCAATTTGCAGTTAGTTCCACAAAACCTCCCATACTTTGAGACTAGTTTGGTTAATACGTGACTATTACTGTGATTATGTCTGACTGATAGATGAGGACAGTTTGTATAACTAGGAGATTTCGTTTGCTTTTTCACGAACAATGCAATGTTCGGGTTACCCTTAGCCAGCAAGGAACAGAGCTACATAATAATTTTAAACACAGATTTTGTTATCTCTGCAAGTATTGTGGCTGAAACTATGCATGTTACGTAGTCTTTGGTTGGTGAACCGCAGTGGGAATCACTGTTAAAATAACGGCGGTTACCTTTGTGAATGATGCGCTAGACTGAGATGCCACAACGCTCTACTCAGCAGCTGCTGCTCCTGCACGAGATGCTCTCCATCCGTCCCAGTCTCCGACTCTGAGGCTAAATTACTAAAATGTTCGGCAAGGAAACCTATAGGATCTTCGGGTCTAGCTTCCACCAGTTTCAGTAAAGCATCTCTAAGCAAATCCCCAACCCCAGCTTGACACAAAAACTCTTTATCGTTGTCCGATTTGGCTGATTTGGAGTCAGACATTACGGTAACACCGGACCGTCGCTTCTCCGCCATTGTCATTTGCTACCGTGTGCCGAATAGTAACGGAAGTTGAACGCCCTCCCCCCTCCCTAATTTCGATCTGATCTGTCAAACATTCCCAGTATTCCAAGGATTACGTCATAATTTGAAATTGGTATAGAAATTGTTTAAACAGCTGTTTAAACATACAACCTACGTGACTGCGCGAATTAACAGCAGACACTGTTGTCCTTGAGTGAGAACATTAAACAGATGGTTGCTAGGGACGCGAACCACATGCTCCGGATGTATTATTATCCGAATAAGGGTGACTTTGCAGGCATCAAGTGCAGTTCTCATAAATATGTCTCAGTGATGGGCGACATCATTTAAATGGATTGAAAACAACTCAGGCTGTTTTCCCTCGTTCAAACGTAGTAAAATATATGGCAAAAAAGTTAAAATATTGCCTTTATAATGTACGTGTTGTTAGCAGGTATGACAAAAAAAGATAACTCGATAAGATGTGCACCAATTACATATGTAAAACGTCGCAACATTTACAATATAATCGGTCAGTCATAATCGGTTCTAAATTACGCTACATACAAAGTCGTGGCTCAAGGAAAAGTATTTTCATAAGCAGTTTTATTTTTAAAAGACATCTTCACTTACACGAAAAGGAAACATGTCATTCATCAGGATATAAGCAGACTGCATAAATGATCGACACTTTCAGGTTTTACAAAAAAAGGAAATATTCTTACATATTTCTTTCACAACTTAGAAAAAAGATATTTGTTTCTGGCTCAAACAACAATATTGTGTATTATTTACACAACGTAAACAAAACACAGTACAGTACAGTAGTGGAAAAAAGGTTCATTCGAAGTGGAGTCTAGTAGGATTTACTGGTAGTTATCTGTCAAACAAATTCACAGAAAATGAATTACTATCTATTTTCTTATCTAGCCGTTTCATTGAAACATGAACAGCATGATTTACATGCTATTAAATTTTTAAGGTCTATTTTTGCAACGTCTGACAGAGACAAGAATAGGGCTGTTGGCTTTAGTAAATGTATTGGAATGCTCTCAGGCTAGAGTATTTTTCTCCAACTTGTGTTCACTGATGCCATTGCACTCTAAAGGATGGTAACCATTGGAGACATGGTAACCGTTGGCGAGTGGTTTGGTCTTCAGTGGTACAGTGTTGAGCACCTGGTTGTCTTGGCAACCAATGCAGCTTCTCTGCATCCTGTACTCCAGCTGCATGTGGTTCTGTGGTGGAAGACCAAGGCAAGCCCTGCAGAGAAAAGATCAGAAAGGAGTTCGATTAGAAACATGTGTTGTGTCACAAATATTTTGCAACTGTCTGAAATTAAACTTTCTTCACAGATGTGAATGTTGTGTTAGCCAAACACACACACACAAAAAAAATAGGTGACCACAGATACTAACCTCAGGACGTTTTCAATGCATGCACGCTGACGGAAGAAAGCGTTGACCACTGGTGCCCCCTGGGGGACAAGAGGAGCCTTGCAAAGGAAGCTGAGCAGGGAAAGCACATTGTGAAAGCTCTGGAAGGCGGGATCACTCTCAGTGCAGAATGTGATTCGCTGACACAGCTCAGTCAGAATGACCAGGTCCAAGATGATTGGGCTAGCCAACAGAGAGTCCTGGGCAAAACCGAGAGAAGAGACGTGGTCTGAGCTCAGACTTGAATTTCTATAAGCCCTTTCAGTACAAAACTCTAATAAAGCGTGTTGGTTCACAGAACTGCAGACTGTCAGCTGCTAACATCACGGCCTCTAAAAAATTTCCACCATCATCTTGCTTCAGTGAAATGGGTCTTGTTTTAGGAGGACTGTAATGTATTTCTCAATGTGCTGAAACTGAGCTGTAGTGCTGTGTTTTTCCATCTGAAGCCTCTCCAAAATTCCTCTTATGTAAAATGATAATGATAATAAACAGATAAACGCTACGCAGGTGGGATAGACATGACCCACTGGGTATAAATATTTTTGTGGCCAAGAAAAACAAAGGAGAAAGTGTCAGGTTGCTTCACAGGCAACTAGTCAAAAATTTAAAAAAACAAAAACAAAAAAAAACAAAGAACAGTTCACTTCACAAGAATCTTGGCTTGGGATCACCTCACAGTTAAACTTACTTCGCAGGTGTTGTGCAGGGCTATGGTGTTGGTGCCGCCCATCATGATCTCTGAGGTGTACTCATCCATGGCTCGCTTACTGTCTCCCACGTAGGGAACGTATTTAATCACCACCTAAAAGGAAAAACGCCACCGTCACGTCGCCATTCATTCTCTCTGTCCAAATATACGCAACAAACGCAAAGTACATCGGTAAACGATAGGGGACGAGACACCCAGAGGGACTCACACAGTGGTCGGGCTTCTCTCCCGGCCTGTAAAGGACGGGGTTGGACTGGACCATGTCGTCCACCACGTTGCTCTTGGAGATCTCCTTGGAGCGGAACTGCTGAGGTGCAGACAGGTTCATCCCGTCGTTGTTCCCCAGGTGATTGTAACTGACAATGGAGGTTGGCTGCAACGCAAATGACCAGTTAGAAAAAAAACAAAATAGCAATAACTTCACAGGGTACAAAGTATATATATATAAAAAACCCAATCCATCTGAATGTCTTTTTTTTTTAATTAAAAAAGTAGTCATTTACAACAAGTTACTTACTTTGTGGTTTTGCTTTGTTTTTTTTAATCATCATTACAATTGCCTTCAAGCAAATTAACTTCTTTTTGGGGACCTACATAAATCATTACAATTATTCCAGGCTCTGTTCAAGAAGCAGAAGGTGATCTCTTACCTTAATACCAGCACTGACGAGGAAATCCACCAGGACAGATTTGAGTTTGGTCTGGCCCGATTTGAAGTCGTCTCCTCCGATGAAGACTTTGTGGTGAACAGCGAGCTCCACCGCGCCGGGGACAAACGTGTTCTGGGGAGAACCGTTAATGTAGGCGCAGCCTTCCAAGATGCTGGCCACGGCGAAAAGCGTGGAGGGAGAAACCTCCGCCCCAGTCTGTGAGAGAAACAGAGAGATGGAATGGTATTAAGTCAAAAACTTGAGGTTAAACAGTAATACTTCATCTAAGACCAATGTATCCAAGACAGTATTGTACTGTGTTTGAAAAGTTCATGATAAAAAAACAGCTATTTAAAACAAATGATATGTTATTATTGTTGTTAATGATGTAATAACCACAAAAGAATACATCAAAACCAGACGCGACCTTTGACACCATTGTGAAGCACTTTGAGGAAATTCCTCTCAAGCAGAGTTTAAACTACATTATATTGGACACTAGGCGGCGTGCTTTCACATGAATGTTCCCTAATGCACTGCAGCCATGCTGTGGCACCCACAGACAACTCACAGGAGATTTTTAATTGGCAGTAATGATAACGCACCTCAATGGCATTGAGAAGGTTCTCAGCAGTGTCGTTCACGCCAGGTACGACGTCACAGAATCTCTCCGTGTTGGCTGTCCACAGAACAATGACTTTGTCCACGCCACTCTTCTCCTTAAAGTCACGGATGTCTTGGCGGACCTGTGCCACCTACAAATAAAGCCACATAAAGATATAGTAAAACATCACAAACACAATCAGAAACATGCACGCACGCACGCACGCGTGCACACACACACACACACACAGACACATTGTGATAGCCAAAAAACCCAAAGCAAAACATTACTCTAAGGGCAATACACACCAGTTACTTGACACTGGTCCACAGAGACATCTTGAACATGGATAATGCCTTTATGAAATGAGGAATGGCAAACGTGTGATCGCAAATACCACTGACATACCTGCTCAGCCTTGGTGCCTGGGATAAGATTGTCAGCCCGATGTTCCTGGTTAGCAGCAATGAACTCCGGGATATAGATGGACGGTCTGGGTTTGAGCTTGCTCATATGTGGGCGGAGCTGCTCCTGAAGACTCCAGTCCAGAACCTGAGCGCGTTCCATCGCCCTGCCGAGATCCATGGACGAGATATCCCACCCTAGAGAGACCACGCACACAAACCAGTTTAGAACAGTGCTTTTATCTCCTCTCTCGGTGATTATAAATGCATGAAAGCTAAGGCATGTTACTAGTTTGTGACATTATACATTTGAGCTTTTTTTTTTTTATATCTTTCAGTTTGTCATTAGGGCATAGGGAAATAGCTTTACCATCAAAAACGATGTCGTTCGGATGCACCATGGGTAATAAGTCTCTGAAGGGCACATAGACCTCTCCCTCTGGCCCTGTCCCCAGAGATACCGTTGAAGCCTCAAGCAGGGAACCGTAGTAATTAGCCCTCTGAGAGACAGAAAAAAAAAAGACAACAAAGATTAAGAAGGGAGCACACGAAGGCCTCTGGCCGTGAGGAATAGCCAAGAAAAGTAAAAGAAAACTTAAAAAAAGAAAAGAAAAGAAAAAAAAGGAGGCTACATGGTTTCAAGTGAGTAGAGAGCTAATTAGCCAGGTGGCAAGGTTCCATTTTTTTAAGCACACAATTATACGCTACTACACCACAGAGGTCACACACACACACACATATATATATATTCATATAGAAACCATTTAATCTCTTACTCTTTCACGTGCAGTGCAAGACCATTTATCACAACTAAACAGATCACTGCAAACCAATCACTTTTTGGAGGAGGTTTCTGTGCAGTCAAGCACTGGGTTACCTTGAGGCCGGTCTTGGTTCTCCAGGTCAGGCCCAGCTTGTTAGCGAGGACAGCAGCAGTGACGGTGCTTCCATTGTTGCCCCCCCAGCCCACCAGCATCACACCCAGCTTAGGTACATTCTGCTCGGTCCGGAATGTGAACTCAGTGGTGCTGGGAGTGACCTAGAGAGAGAGAGAGAGAGAGAGAGAAAATAGGGCATAAGTCAACTCAGTCAAAAGATATACAGAGTGCTTATCTACTGAGGTACAATGGTTTTGTATAACTTTAACCATCATGCTGATAGTATCATAGTACCATTTGATTGACAGCTCACGTTACTATGTTACCTAACAAAGGCTGATGAGAGACCACAGTTAAATAATCAAACTCACTGTGTATGATCCACCGTCACAGGACACAGACGTGGTGTGATAAGAATACCGAGATTCTATAAACTTCTCGGTGTACTTCACATCTGGACTGTTGATTTTAATCATCTTGGACATGTTTCAGCGTCTGGAGAACAACTCTGTGGAGAGAAAAGTGCCAAGATGAAACCCCAATACGCACGAGCACTGACAACGTCACACCTTGTCACTTTGTATTTGCGTTTTACAAACAGGACGCTCAGTTTAAAAAAAGAAAATAGTCTTTTATGAAGCTGTTCTCATCAGCGGGTTAACGCAGCACTGGGGAACCTTTATGAAAGGAGGAGTCGCATGAATAGGTAAATTATCGAAGTGGGAGTTACGCAGCTGCACATGACAACGATTGCGTGGCAGTAAAGTCCAGTTTCATAGAGGGGGGAAGACAGCAATAAACCACGGTTAAACAATCGTGGTGATTAGGAACCGGATTTGCGAAAGCATGGAGCATCTCAAAAAATCTTTTAAAGACTGATATTTTAAACAGACTGCCCACCATATGTTCACAGCCGATAAAGTATTCCGACTTTTCCCAAAACGCATCCTGTTCCGCTCTGTTGGTCGGAGGGGCTCGCGCTGTCTACATTCCAATTTACCAATTTTCCGTCCTCGTCAATATTTTTTTTTTCTTAAAAATACTAGCTATCCAACGCTACCTGAAGCAGGGGGCATACACATCGTCAAATTAAAAGACAGCTTTCCGCCTATCAAAGGAATGTGGTTTTCCTTTTTTTACTAGCCAAACGCTGCTATCAGTCAAATTAGGCTACGGCCAGGACACGTGTAAGATGTTTTAATTGTTTTGTATGATAAAATAATTAGCCTTAAACATAGTTTAAACTACTTTTTATTACAATTACAGCATGTGTTCGTAAACTTTTAAATGTTGTGAGAGCAACTGAGCTTTTAGGTCTTTGGTCTCCTCATGTGACCAAACTGGAATTTCAGGATTACCAATCAACCTGACGATTTTACAGTACAAAATAAATCGCCTCCTAAGTATATTACCACCTATTTAATGCCTAAGGACAGTTAACATCGCGATATCAGATGTCCGCTTTGGGCGTTTTCCTGAAATGAAATGACTACATAAAATGTTCACATGGGACACTAAAATACGGTGAGATGTAAATCAATTGCAGAAATCAATTAAAAAGCTGTCACCAACCTTGTTGTTTTCTAAATAAATATCGGTACAAATCACCAACAGCCGTTCCCCAAATGACTTTGTCAGAGACTTAAGCCGTAACCCGGAGCCACTCAGCCTAACTTCTGCGCCTCTTAACCTACAAACGGAAAACCCGGCTGTCGTCTCACTTGAAAGGGCGTGGCTATCTTAAAACATCTTACTGGCTGCGGGAGGCGGAGCTCCAACTGAAAGATGACTGATGAGGTGACGACAGTTAGATCATCGTCGCTATTCTTGAAGCGCGAGGCGCTCTTATCAGAATCATACGATGGAGGGCGACCAGGGCGACACGGTGGCAATATTCCAGGCAGACGCTGCCAAATGCAAATTTCCTAGATTATATAACACTCTTTTGAAAACCTAACAAAGAAGGATTCGACCACGTAGACTGTCAGAGACTCTTCCTGCTGGTCTCTACTTTCCGTTTGCAAAAAGCCCAAGTAAATTAATTAGATGTTTAATTTTATGGAGGACGACTTCATATATAAGGAAACGCGTAACAAGATAAAACAACATAGAAGAAATCGCCAAGAGCATTACGCATGGCATTGCAATCGACATTATTTGTTTAGAATGACTAACTCGACAACAGTTCACATTTAAGGCGGCTTTGCAGCGCGGAAGCACTTTTTCCCCCTTCTAAACTCACAAAACCCTCGGAAGACATGCAAGGACGTCTGTGCCTCAAACCTATTACTCTCTTTGAACCCCTGTGCGCTTGATTCTTCTTGCAACTAAGCAATCAGGCACATCTTTAATAATCCTACCCCATATTTTAGCTACCTCAACTCCTAACCAAACCCAAACGAAGTACATCATTCTGGTGGCAAATAGCTATAATCCCGAATGACGGGTTATAAAAAGATGCCCATAAAAGAATCGTATTTAAACCATAATTCCGTTAAAATATCGTTCGTTTCATTGGCTTTACTATTCTTGCTGCCTTTTTCGAAGGAGGATGCAAGTCTGCAGAATACCATGACTTACAGGTGGCTTGTTAAAAATAAAACTGCAGCTGCAAAATTCTCGTCCATGCTCCAGACAATTAAACCAATTGAAGCAATGAAGTGCCCCTTGCAGAGATAGCTTACCTGTACGATTATCAGTGCAGACTTGATTGGCGATACATCCTTCGCTGCAAAACGGGCTGCATTTATACACAAGGTACCGAACCCGCCCATGGTGTGACATGGAGCGATGAAGATGTTTCTAGAAGTTTCTGGACATCGCTTACCAAGCTGCCAAAATTGCTAGAAAGTCCTAGAATGCCCTCTTGGAGGCTTGGCATAGAAGAAAGGAAATCGAGAATTTACATTGTAATATGTTTTGCATGGAAAATTTCTATCCGCTGCCTCGGCTCCCCCGCTAGGCTGACTGGAAAATTACCACAGAGAAATTAAAATGAAAAGGAGAAGATTCTGGAGTGGTAAAACTTAGACCAATGTGTTGGTAAAAGCCTCTTAAAAGCAGGAGTCATGCTATTGCTGAGTAAACGAAACATTCATAAGGCTTGTACATAAGAATCACGAACTCAAAAATCCCACAAAGTTGAATCAACAGTGTGGGCTTTTCATATCTGGATTATAATCCAGGGCATGCATCAAGACACGGACTAAAAGAATTATTGCAAAAGCAACCCCTGCGATAGCTTTAGAGAATAGCCGTTGACACTATTAATGTACAAAGCGATATAACATCAACCTGTACAGTGATGAATCCATTGCAAGCCCCGGTCGTGCAGTCCAAAAAATGCCAAATGCGTGTATATAAACAGTAATGCGATACCTAGTCAAAGTGTTTCATAAAATAATCCGCATCATTGTATCAAGCTGGTTGCATTCGAATGACCTCTAGTATTCTTCCTTATCTACGCACAGATTATACGAACTCTGATCGAAAGGTTCCAAGACTTGACCTTTATTTCACAGAATAATGTAGCATACACATGTCATTGTGATGATGTGTCACGCTCAGGTAACATGCATCTGTGCCAACGTTCCTGTCACTTTAGGAAGCGATGCTGGAGGATTTCCACTGTTATGCGAGCAAGTTCTGCCTTCGCGTTGTTTGTATCGTTAGGATATCATCCAATCTCTTTCCCCACAGCTTCAGTGTAATATCTGGGAAAAGAAATCACTCACACGGAGTGATATCTGGTGAACACTGAGGGTAGTCCATCACAGAAATGTTTTTTTCCTTTATCATTTTTACACAAAACTTGATGTAGACATGTTGCCCTTCTGTTCACATTTAAGACAGGGGTATGAGAAATACGTCTCTCTTTGACTACGTCTCTCTCAACACCGATATAGGGTATGGGGAGATGGCTTTTTCCTAGGACGGGATAGTATTTTTGTTTTGCACAGACCCTAGCGCAGCATACTCAATATTATCACCTAAAATGGAAAAATTCCTAGAACTGTCCGATCTGCCATTATAATTTTTTTTTACTTCTGCCACCTTGTGGACTTTTGGCGGAATTACATTTTTTGTTCGGTGTTCTTTTAGCCCGTCACTGCATTACTATATAAATATGGGAAGATATTAGAAACACAGGATTTAAAAATTATTTTAAAAAAGTGACAAAGCCATTCGAAGCACATTTTGCTGATTTATTGTGGATATGAAACATGGATCTCTGTCTTTCTTTCTCTCTCTCTCTCTCTTTCTATCTCTCATTCACTCACACGCATGCACGGAAACAGATACACACACACACACACACACACACACACACAAACACTCATACTCTCTCTCTCTCTCTCTCAGAAACTGACTGTGCAATGGGAGTCAATCCAGACCAGAGGACTGATGCAGCCCTTGAAGGATTCTGAAATAAACAGCAGGTTAGTTCAACTTTCAACTAATTTTGTATATATATACATATATACACTGATGTATTATTCTTCATTTAAAAAAAAAAACTTTTCTTTGTCTTTACTTCATATTGAGGTGCAAATCCCCATTATCAGTTACATTACCATTAATGACACAGATCTATGGATGAACATTTGATATTGACCGAACATTTAAGATGGATTCAGTACATGGAGAAGGGCTGTTTGTGTGAGGGAACACTTTTAATATTTAATATTAAATATTAATATTTCTTTCTTTCATATATATTTTTTTCTGCTTTCAATGTCGGGTGTGATTTTAAAATTATTACTAGAATGCTGCCTTATGCTTTCTAAAACACCACAGTGAGTAGTTTGTCTTGAAATAAATAGTTTTAATCAAGCAGTTTAGATAACTGGAAAGGAAGAGGAGGAAAAATGCTGAGAACAAGAATATATTGCTTATTTAAAGTTTTGTTGAGAAGTTGGGCTGAAGTACACAGTTACATGGGAATATATATACAGGTACATTAAATTTTTTTCTTTCAAAATAGATAAAAAAAATATATATTGTTCAAATAATAATATAAAAATCATTACAGTGGTGAGTTTTAGGAAACCTTCTGTTTGACAGAACACACCTTTGAGGAGAGCATTCAACTTTTGCATTAGCATAGAACATTGCCAGTGGAAGACACAGACTTATGAAAGCAGAATTAACCTATTTATGAAAGTCATTATATGTTATGAAAGCAGAATTAATCTGTTTATGAAAGTAGTTATATATTTGTTGTCCTTTCCACTAGAACAAGCAGATACGTTCACATTTTCATGAATTAAATATGTAGGTTTTAACAATTGTTTTTAACATGAATCCACTAACAGCAAAACAAACTAAATAATCTTTCCATCCAGCAGCAGCAGTAGCCAGCGCTGAGAGCTGAGATATCAGCTCTTCTCCTCTCCTCTCTCTTTCAGCAGGGACAGTGGTCATGCAGAGATAAAGGATCTTCAAAGCTGTGTGCAATCAAACAGTCCACAGGCTTCTGTTCTACTGCCTTCAACACTTGACATTTTGGGCTTGAACGCCATTCAAAAGTTTCGACGATCAACACTGCCCACGCTTGGTTACAGCTGGTTTCCACTCAGAGGAGGGGGAGGAGCAGCCATACAAATACATGGAAACATTTAAAAAAAAAAAAAAAGAGAGATTCAGATGTACCATACAAATTAACCACTTTCTGTTCTTACGCTGCTTATTCACAGCATGCGTGTGGTCAGAAAAACGTTCATTTTCATTATGTAATATTTCATTATGTCATTCAGCTCCATTATGTAATGTCAGAGACATGCCTCAGATCTCTCAAGATTGTTAAACTGTAGTCCCGACCAACACTTAAACAAAGCCTCGTTGTTTGTTTGTTTGTTTGTTTGTTTGTCCTTTAGAGGATACAATAGAGAAATAAGAAAATTGTGACTGGAACGTGAGTGGAGAGATTGCTAACCATCCAACACAGAGACAGTTCCTCTGAATATCCACCACCAAACAAACCCCAAACTGCAGTTTAAAACATAGCAGCGAATTAGACCAAAAGTCAGGGAAGCTGGTGATTAAGGCAACATGGAGGAACCACAGGACTACCTGGCCGATGGGAGTCCCCTTATTACTGCGGCTCAACTGGGCAAACTGAGACTGGTACGGCTGCTGGTGGAAGGTGGTGCCCAGATTAACGAGCGAAACCAGAGAGGTGAGACGCCGCTGGTGGCCGCCTGTAAGGCCCTGAGAGGAGACCAGACGGGTAGCGCCATGCTCCGACTCATTCGGTACCTCCTGAAGAACCAGGCCGACCCAAACAGCCAGGACAAAGCCGGCCGCACCGCCCTGATGTACGCCTGCATGGAGAGGGCGGGGGTGGAAGTCGCCTCCACGCTCATCTCAGCCGGCGCCGACCCCAGCATGGAGGACTACGCCGGGGCTTCGGCGCTGGTGTACGCAATCAACGCCCAGGACCAGCAGACGCTGAAGGTCTTGCTGGATGCATGTCGCGCCCAGGGTCGTGACATCATCATAATCGCCACAGACCTGACCCCGGACGGGGGGTCGGTGACCCGACGGTACCTGAACGTACCGCCCTCCCCTAACACCTCTCCCGTGACCTGCATGTCGCCGTCGGACATCGAGCTAAAGACCAACTCGCCGAACTCTGAGGCAGACGGGGAGAACATCTTTAATTTCGGGGGGGCCGGGAAAAGAGGCAGCTGCGTCATGGCGTCGGCCCCAAGCCGCAGGGACGAAGGACCAAACCGGTACCGGCTGCGCTCAGAACCTTGGCTGGCCATTAACAACCTGGCCAACCTCAGCCGAATGTACGAGGAG
This sequence comes from Chanos chanos, assembly GCF_902362185.1. Taxonomy (NCBI): domain Eukaryota; kingdom Metazoa; phylum Chordata; class Actinopteri; order Gonorynchiformes; family Chanidae; genus Chanos; species Chanos chanos. Next base: position 4,764,385 of record NC_044499.1, read on the forward strand.
AACCTGAGACAGGGAACTGTACGAGAGGAAGAGGAAGGAGAGAGCGAGGAAGTGGTGGCACGTTGTCATGACGACACCAATCAGCCGACAAATCAGAAAAGCCCTCCTCCAGTAGGAAGCCAACCAGATAGCTCTTCTTCTTCTTCTTCTTCTTCTTCTTCTTCAAAGACTGCTGATCTGAAACTGAGGACGGCAAGAGCATGCGGGAGGCCGATACCCACGGGCCTGGAGCGACTGCAGAGCAGGAGGAACACTCTTCCATGTCTTGAGGGCCCGGGTCTGCTACAACTACCCACCCTTTCCCTTGATCTCTCCGCCTCTGATCCCCACCTGCATGGCCTCAGCACGAGCCCAACCAACAACTCTCCCTACCACCTCTCTCCTCGCAGCTCCAGCTCCCTCTCTCTGCCGCCCCCTAGAGGCACACGTAGGTATGACAAACTCAACAAGAGCAAGCCCCAGGAAGTGCTGTGTTTACGGCCACAGGTGCGAGGTGGCTTTTTGCCTCCTCTCCCTGTCGGCTCAACAGTGAGTATGTCTCTGCAGCCTGTCTCCAGAGATCCATCCACTGGACCCCCTACTGGAGAGACTCAAGCCCAAAAACAAGATGTCCAGTGGGGCAGGAAGCCATCCCGTCGGCACTCTATCCAGCTGGAGCAAGTGGGCAGCTCTGAGGAGATCCTATATGTTCTATAAAACGTCATCTTTACATATTTAAGAGACTTTTGCCTAGGGGGAGAAGTTAAAAACATTGTACCACTGAGCTTGGAAGCTTTGAAACGCAAACTATGAATTAGTAATGGTTCTGTCTACTTGTAGAAACCATGAATAGGGCACTGCAATTTGAAAAAAGAAAAATCAAAATTAAATTTCTCAGCAGTTATTCACATGTGAAGTTCTGAGGTTGAAGGTGCCTTAAGCCTTGGGTCTTAAGCCTACAGGATATTACGTTTACACTGGAGACCAAAGGTGAAAAAATGACCTAGGTGTAAAATTAAAACACGGCTCTTGACTGAAGATACTGCTAGGATGTTAGCGATGGATTAAGCGTCAATGAATTTGTTGGGACGGTCTTTACCCCCCCGCAAATGTTGTGTGAGGGTAGAGGGCTGTTCCATGTGACGTGTATGTGTTTGCTGTTGAATATTTAACAGAAATCAAGGGAAATCCCTTATTTGACCATTTAAAAAAGTTTTGAGGTATATGTAATTGATAACAAAAACAATAAAGCAATGTCGACTGATGTTTACGAAAACGTGTTCTTTTTGTTGTTGTTGTTGTTTTTTTGGTTTTTTTTACTTCTTCAGTGTTGCTTTCCAAAAGCAACACTTTATTTTTTCTCAGATATATTTAAATGCATTACATATTAATCGTTAAAACTCTAAATATAATTTTAATAACACAAAATAACTTGTTTACACTGGAACTCACACACTGTATTTAAAAAAAAAAAAGTGCACGCACACTTTTTGTCCAGCCTCCCACACCATTTTCCAGCTGAGCACTGTTACAGATAATAGCAGTTTAGCCTTTACATAATGCTGATTTCAATAAGACATGAACTTTAAAAACCATGTTTACAGTCAAATGTTGTCTGTTTGCACACTAGAGACACACAGTTCAAATTCAAAGTGGAGTGTTCTCATGAAAACTGATCTTCAATCTTTAAGGGCCAGAATTGAGCACCTCTATTAAAAGTTTTTTTTATATATAAATATATAAATGAACACATAGCATGATACTGCTAAGATTTTTTTTGGGGGGGGGGGGGGGGGGGGTCGTTATGAGTGAAGTTGCATGTGTAATTCCAGGATACTGAGAACAGGGAAACTTTTTCCGCACTGCTGACAGCTGTAAGGTCTCTGTCCGCTGTGCAAGCGTTCGTGTCTGGTGCAGTTGTCCTGTCGGGAGAATTTTTTCCCGCACAGTCCACAGCTGAACGGCTTTTCTCCCGTGTGTATGCGCTGGTGAGTTTTCAAACGCGTTTTCTGCGTGAAACGCTTACCGCACTCGCCGCAGCGGTACGGCTTCACCCCCGCGTGACCTCGTTCGTGAACTTCCAGCTGACGCAGGCGGAAGAAGCTTTTCCCGCACGCCGAACACACAAACAAACGACGAGAGCCCTCGTCGATTATTCGGACCATCTGCTGCCTGGGTCTAAATATGTTCTTATTGGCGAAGGATCCTTCCGCAACCGGAGCCTGAGTATGTGACGTTGCGAACGCGTGCGAGTTCGAGAGTGCATACGGAGCGGCGGTGAGTGGGTGTGTGTGGCCTGCGTGCGCAGCTCTCACAGGAGTGTGTGAAGTCCCATAGTGTTGGTCGTGAGCTTGCCTTGCCGCTGCCTCTTTCATACCGTGATGCAGCACATCTTCCTGCTGTGTAGATTCAGCCTGACTGGCCATTGGGTCACCCTCACAATGAGCCTCATCCTCTACTTTTACCACGGCGGAACCAAACAAGAGCGCTTTGGCCGATTCACAGTTGCGAGCGTCTTTGATTAAGTGAGGCGTAGAGTACAGCTCTGAATGAGAGGGAAACACCGGAGTGTGTTGCACCGCTCCATCGGAGCAGGCTGGATCTCCGTCCTCTTTCCCACAGTTCACTTCAGCAGCGATAGAGGACCACAGCTGACTGTCTCTCTCATCCATCCCATTCTGTGAGTCGGTGTCCAGGTGGTTCAGGTCTCCTGTGCTGGAATACGAGATCGACTGACTTAGCTCTTCCATCTGTTCGACCTTCATCTCAAACCCCACGCCAACGAGCGCTCCCTGGCTGAATTCAGGCTTTTGGTGTTTGGTTAACTCCTCTGTGGATGTGAGATGTGTGTTAAACCCTTCTGTTTGTATAAGATGTGTGTTCTGCTCCTCCGAGTTTGTATCCAATGGCTTCTCCTCCACAAGTTCTGGGATAACATTAGTGTCAGAGTTTGCCCACAGATGACTTGCAAAAGGAGGTCCTCTCACACAATCCAGCACATCTGTTGGGGAAAAAAAAAACGAATTGTTGGCACTAAGGTTTGAGGTTTAACAAAAACATGACACAGTACAAACTTTTCCAATATAAAATTCTACAATGTCAGGAAAAGTGTTAATGGTATTAAATATCCAAGGGGCATTATAGGTTTGGATGTTTTGTGTGTTTGGGCAATTTGTTCATGTCTTTGCATTTTTGGGAGAGGTATGCAAAGATGTTTCTCCTTACAACACATCAGGGAACGAAAAACTGGACGTTAATGATGAGACAAATATATACCGGTTGCTGAAGTAGGAAATATCCCTCTGTTACAAGAACAGAGACATGCCCTCACAGAAAAGGTAACTTTGTTATTACCAATCACAAGGCACAGCGAGCAAAGTGTACACCGTGAAATAGAACAGCTGAGGTCAACGGCTTTATTGTGCGGAGAAATAGAGAGACGATGTACAGGTATATTACAATCGCTTAAAAGTGTCTCAGAAACGATCAAAATAATTACGTTTAAAAACAGTCTAATCCAAGGAAGCCGCAGTATCTCAAAATCTCACCTCTCTCTCTCCTCCGAGGGCTTTCCACTTGAACCCCAACAGAGCACTTGTCACTTGACTTATCAGATGATCGTACTGCAGTCTGCAATTTTCTCAACTCCCGCTCTGTCGTCTCCAACAGATTTTTCAATCCTTCAATCTCCTCTTCTTTCCGACGTACCTCTAACCGTAGAACTACAGCATCCTCCTCCACGAGTTGGCTGATTTCTGCCACGGCAGCTTTGGCTAAAACGTCCATAATGGCAGAAATTTGAGACTGAAATGAACCATAGTTCGCCATACTTATAACCTCGAAAATCACACGTGTTAGACAGTTAATTAACTGAAAACGTTATATCATTATTTTATAGCATAAATCGCAAAATGTAGTAGCTCGATGTCTAAGAAAATACTAAAAGCAATGTTTACTTCCGGTGTAAAAGACAATACGGATGACACAGAAACTACCGTAATCTTGACAATAGGACCGCAGTGGTTTTGCGATTTCAGTATCGATAAAGACGGGCAACGAAAAACTTCAGGATGGAAGATTTATGGATGGCTTCAGAGTATCTGCTTATGCATGCGTATGGGGTTAAGGTAGGACATGGTTGGACGGAAGGTCACTGTTAATTTGCGGTGTTCACGGTAAAAAAAAAAAAAGATAGTCAAACTAAAGAGGGAATAACATGTTTTTCAGTTTTTAAAAAATAAACCTGTACTACATAAGTAGTGTTTATTTAGCTGTGGAGTGACAAATTGCACAAGGCTTCATAAACTAGAATCATTCACAAACACACTGCACCTACCAGAAACACTAATCTCTCATAATAAAAAGTCAACAACTTCACAGAGTAGTAAGCCTTGTCTCATTCACACTGTAAACATGTAACCAGACAATGTACAAAACCACTCACAAACTAGTGTCACAAATACAAACCATTATATGTGAAAGAAACAGGAGATTCAGATAAAAAGATTTGGAACAATGAAGAAACCTTTCAGCTGAGTAACTACATAAAGAACAAGAAATAATGGCCAAAAGGGGGGGGTGTCCCCTAAGCAAAGACGAATCAACTAGCTCCGCCCATCATGCACCTGTAAAAACACACAGAGCACCATGAACCAATAACAGACAAAGCAGAGAGGGCTGTCACAACAGATACAAACAGCCTCCAAAATACACACATACCCTTCATGCCCCTGCTGTTAGAAGACTTATTCTTTCTTCCATGTTGCGTGCCGACCAAAACACAAGCACCCAAACGCCACATGCATTCTACATACTTAATATTTAATAGACGTAATACACACTAATCATACAGCACACACACACACACACACACAACCACAAGAGACATTTTATCGACTTCTACACCAATACTAGACATTGTACCACACAACAGGATATGACACACCCTAAAAACACCACATGCTTGTCCTCCCACAAACACTTATGCAAGCATGCACGCACAAACACACACACACACACACACACACACACACACACACACACTCACAGACGTCTGAGCTCTCACACACACACACACACACACACACACACACACACTCACAGACGTCTGAGCTTCTGGGCTTTTTTGAAGTTTCAGTTCTGTATAAAAAATGTGTAATTGTTTTATTATCATTATTATTATTGATCATCAGTATAACCGGTCTTCTACAAATTATCTTCCACATTCTGTTTAACTATGTCCTCAATGTTATCAGTCTCTGACCGGTTGTTCTTCATTTCTTTCAGCTACAGGTCTGTATATGGAGTAGGAAATATCCACAGGGGAATTCTATACAGTACCACCAAACAGCTAAAACTGGAACCGTTGAACATACTTTTCTTATCTCTGAAGCCAGATGTGGAAAAACACTGGAGAAAAACCCTAATATGGATATTTGAGCCATTTTAAACAACATGAGAGAAAGGAAGCCAATTTAGATATCTAGTTCAGTTTTGTTTAATGATCAAATTCTTCAATAACTTTGAGACAGGATTTTAAAACAGCGCAAACACACACACACATACACAATCAATAATCAAATACTTCTTAAAACTAAAAGAGGGAGACACACAATGCACAGCACTGATAAACCTTATCTAGTCAGATACAATATACTTGACCACAGATGCTTGATAGAAAATCAATAACTTCACAAAATTAAAAAAAAAAAAAGGTACATTCCAAATGACAATGCATAACTGATTATTATTATTTATATTATTTATTTAGAGCTCAGACACCCGGGAGGAGCTCGGAGTAGAGCCTCTGTTCCTCCGCATTGAAAGGAGCCAGATGAGGTGATTTCGGGCACCTAGTCAGGATGCCTCCTGGGCGCCTCCCTGTGGAGGTGTTCTGGGCACGTCGAACTGGGAGGAGACCCCGGGGCAGACCCAGGACAGGTTGGGAGAATTATACATCTCCACTGGCCTGGGAATGCCTTGGGATCCCCCAGGAGGAGCTGGTGGATGTAGCCGGGGAAAGGGATGTCTGGGCGACCCTCCTCAGCCTGCTGCCACCGCGACCCGGTCCCGGATAAGCAGCAGAAAATGGATGGATGGATTATTTATTTAAGCATGGAGTCTGCTATGGACTTGGTAAAAGCCTACCTCAAGTGTCCCAACTTCAAGAGTGCATGTAGTAATAAACATCTGCTCTGTGTGATTTTTAAACTCTCAACACTCTTAACAATGGTCTCTGTAATGAAGAAAACTGCTGTATTATGATTTATGATTACTCCTTAGGATCTGAGCTTTAGGTAGTGACACAGTCCAAGTCCCAAGACATATCTTGACATAACCAGGAAACAAATATGACTGGTCCCACTTCATACAGAAAACACACACAAATGAATCCAATCAGCTTCTAAGGGAAAAGCAGAGACAAAATCCCCAAAACAATACACCATGACCTTTCATGTGTACAACCTTTTCAGTGAATTGCAGTTGAATAGTATCTTTATTTTCCAATCATTATCAGCTATCTTCAAAAGCTTCAATGTTGCTATAGAAAAAAGTACTTTTTTTAATCTGTGCTTGACTGGTCAGACACACCATCTCCTCAGCTTTTTGCAATGTCTGTCTCCATGAATTTCTTCTCTAGGTCCTCTTTTCCCTCAAGACTGGAAGTCAGTCGGTTTTGCACATATTCTGGACGCTCTTGAAACATCCACCATAAAGACGCGTATTTGTGGGTACAAATCTGTCTGGTTTTCGTATCCTGACACTGACAGTGCCACTGACCGGACTCGGAATCAAACGTCACTCGCGTCCTCCCAGTCTGACACCACCTTTCATTTCGGCCGGCGTACACGGAAAAGTACGCACATTTCTCTGAGAATCCATTCTCCCCCCAAAAAATGGGGAACACACAGTCTATTCCCGCTGAACGAGCTTTGGTGTTCAGCTCCTGACACTGCTCCTGTTGTAAACTGGAGATGAGGCCCCTGTTCACCATCTCCTGCAGAGAGTCGCTGCGTAACGGCGGAGGCGGAACGCAGACTTTTGATTGGCCGGCCCTTTCCAGATGACGGCATTCTTTTCCAGAACTCCCATTCACGGCAGCGCTGTCCATTGAGTCTTTGCATTCATCCAATTCACAAAACATTCGCCCCGTGACAGAGGACTTGACGACGTGAACCGGAAGTCTTGGTCCGTACGCGTCCTTTGGCGTGACGTAGATTCCATTCTTGGCATCGACGCAACACGCGAGTTTGTTCTCTTTCTCACCCTGTCCCCTGTCCTGTCGTCTCAAATTCCAAGGGTTGGTGAGCACAGCCTTTCGTTTCTTGCCCGTTGACTCAATGTCTTTTAATAATTTCTCAGTCTGTCCAGTGTTCAAGTCAGGCTTTTGGTCTTGGGGAGGGGCAAAGGTGGAGAGAAGAAATTAATGTGACTGATATTTTTCCGTTAAGACAAAAACAAAAAGTGATTCAGAAATGTATTAGTGATAATTGCATCATGCACTAACCTGAGGGCTTTCCTGCCAACACAACACCTGGAGATGGAGAGAAATATCTGAGAATTAGTTACAGTTTTAAAGTTAATAAATCGATAAACAGTGATTATTGCTGGATAGTAATTGAGATTTTTTAAACATTTCCAATATTAAAATCTATTGTTTCTGCAACTGGTCTACTATTAAAACATTAGTAGTAGTAGTAGTAGTAGTAGTAGTATTGTTGTTGTTTTTATTTTTTTATCAGGTGTACAATATATAAAGAACTTTTAATGATTGTCCTAATATGTACTGAGAGCCAAGTGTAATTTAATTTGCACAAACCGTGGTTTTTCATGTGCACTTTGAAATCGTGCGACCTTTGTAATATTTTCTTGCACTTCGGGCAATGCCAGTGACTCCTTCCTCGTCCTCCATCGCCACAAAAACAAGGTATTGAAAATTTCACTGTCCAAAACAAAATAAATAAAAAAATAACGGGCAACGTTAAAATTACCCTTTAAAATAGGATTTCTGTTTCAGAATTATAACACAAGTGCACAATAATAGTGGCAGTATTAGTAGTAGGAATAAGAATAGGAAGAAAAAAAAAATAGTAACGCACCAGTTTTACCCTCTACATAACGGACCGCAAATCTTAAATGCCGCTTTAACAGATGGTCCTTAGATGCGGTAACCAGATCTCGGCAGTACGGGCAGTCAAGGTCTTCTCTATAGGTAAAAAGCTCTTCCTCACTGGCAAACTCAAATGTTCTCCCTGTAAAAAGTACAATCAAAGCTTCTGCTGAAACGGGAACTAGTTATAGGGGGTTCGACAGAATTTAAATGGAAAAAAAAATAGTAACAGTAATTCTTCTGAACATGTTTCGGTTTTTTTTCCTGACAGTATTTCAAATAGCCAACCATCAAAGCGACAACAGCTACACTGCCCACCCGCGCTATGTTAGTTGAACATACCTAGACAACGTCACCTGCCGCGTGTGCAGGACGTCCACGTAATTAAAAAAGCTCAAACTCCTAAAACTGCATTCAAAGCCTCGGGTCATTCATAAAATTTACAAGTGACATGTTATGCACATTCGCACGTTCTGGTGCAATACCATAATCCTCACCTTCAAAGATGTCCTGATCTCCTCCCAGGTCGCCACTCTTAAGGACAGTGCAATCCTCATATTTTATAATGTTTAGGGAGCTCTCCTCTGTATGGTTCCCCATATAAAGACATTCAGAAAGACCAGAATTTTTGCAGCCTTCTTCACAACGTCTGCAAAAGCAGACTTCACCTCTCGTATTATTTTGACCAGCTCGCTCGTTCTCGACAAACTCAAGTTTCTGTCTTAAAGTGTCAATTTCCTTCTGTCTCTCTGAAAGTTCCACACTGAACATTTCAAAACGTGTTTCAAAAATCTGAATAATTTCCTCGGCGGCTGTTTTAGCTAAGCTATCTAAGATACGACACACAAGATGCTGTAAATCAGACATTTTTCCACATGAAAATCTGAACTGTAACTACATCAGAGTTTAGGAGCACACTCCTCAAAATGAACTGGTTAGCTCATCGCTTTTATTGGGAGCTTGTCAAATTATTAGCACATACCAACCACATATAACAGACTCCCATTTCTGAAACGTTAAACAGTTAACGGGTCCAGATACTATACACCCACACTTCCGACTGAGTCCAGAATTTCGACTGAGTGGTACGTGGACACCTGTATTTTTAATACCATACAAAAGTGTTCGGGCGTTTTCCAGTTCACGTGATCAAAACAATCCTAAATAATTTACGTGGCAATTACTGCCATCTACTGGGCTGGAGCGCAGATCTCATCTTCCCGGAGCCGTATATGGATACACGAGGACGTGTAGGTTTGCCAGTGAAATATCACAGAATACGAAACGGACAAGTGTGCCCTACAAGAACAGTTCCAGAACAATACTTAGTACTTAATACTTAGGAATACTCAGCTGTTTGCATCATTTTTCTCGCTGACTTTTCAACAGTTTCCTCTCCACTGCAATGAATAGTTTATTCAGGAGAAATTCAGAATAGTCTGGGATTTTTTTTTACACAAGAAATATTATGGAGAGATATTATTGTGTTACAATCTTCTACTATATTCTACTACCATTTTTTTCTATTATGCTGATAAAACCAGACCAGACTTCGGTTGGTACGTATAGACAAGTACATGTGTGAGAATTCATGCTCCTGCCCCATGGGGGAATGCCTACTGCGCTCTGTCCTTAAAGTCTAAATTAAAATTTATAAAAATAAATTAAAAAAATGTTCTGTGAGACTACCCAACATCCAACTGCATTAACAAAACTTACCCTGCAGCTCAAATACAGTATTCCACAATATTCTGACTGGTGTTCCACCGACTGTTGGCTTTTTACTCTGACAAATGACTCTGGTCAGTGTTAAACACAGGAATGTAAAAGAACATGCAATGTACGTGAAGGTATGGTTTAACAGGTCTTCTTTACTCAAAATCAAGATTTTTATTTATGTTTTTTTTTTTTTAACTTGTAAAAAGTTTAGTTGAATACACACATAGAAATATATTTGGGGGAAAAATCCCAAATGAGGCATGAAAAAAAACAAAAACAAAAACAAAACATACTCAGCCAACTACAACTGCCTGTACAAATAAGTTACAAAAGAGCTTGAAAAAAAGATGTAACAGTATGGGATAAGAAAACAAACTCAAAACAGTCTCACAATCTCATGATAAATCATCTGTCTATAATACAAATGACGTGTAATACAAAAGTTAATGATACAGCAGTTGCTTTGGGTTTTAAAACGTTAAGACTGAAAGCATGCGTTACTAATGCATTGCATTATTAGAGAAAAGGGGGGGGGGGGATTTTTATACATCTTCAAAGGCATCTCTCAAGACTGTCTTTTTGTGGATCCAATGTTAGAAGTGCAAATTTTCATTTGTCCGCAGACAACATTCACATTTATTTCATTTATATTTCCATGTCTGTTATGACATACGCTTTAATGACTCACTAAACCGCTCACATCAGAGAGAGCTGAGATATTGAAATGAACATATACATATTTAAATGTACGAATCCCACTTAAGATCACCATTGTTTCTGGTCAAAACATCAATGTAGCACGCTGCTGTACACGGTTAAATAGTGTAGTGTCCTTGCTAGGATGAAATATTATAACTTGAGAAATGCTCTAAATATCCTATCAAAACACTGAAGATTGAACTTGTTTTTATTTTGGTTACAAATCATGCTTCTCTCTAAATGTGAGGGACGGAAAATTGCTCTATACCTTTTAGGTTCCCTCTGTTTTAGACGACGGCTCTATTATTTACATAATAGCACTTTCAGTCTCCTCTCTAAAAATTCATTGAAAATGCTTGGGCTGACAAAAATGATCAAACGCTCTCATACACTGAGAGAGACACACACTCCACTGTACACGGTGCGGTAGACTTTGTTATCCACCAGAGGGATTGAATACTGGCATTATTTATTTACTTCTTAAAGCAATTATTGGCTCTAAACCCACTACGACGTAAGTGTGTAAATTCGTTTTCAGCGACTTCTGCACAAACCCACGCCTTGGGCTCACATTCACAGATACGCCCGTGACACCCATCACTTTTCAGTTCGTGTGACTTTTTTTTTTCTTTCTTTTTTTTTGCCTGAGGACATCTAGAAACAAAACGGGTTTGTTTTCTCAGACCGTGTCAATGCAGGATTCTTGCCCTTAGCTCTGCCACTCTCGGGCTCTCCTTCATTTTTCCGATGTCAATGTTGTAAATTGTCGTCTGGACAAACGTGTAAAAGTTGGCCAACACGTCGCAGTAGGACTTACCGAAGACAAAGTGCGCTTTAAAAAGCTCGTCAAACACACCCAACGAGCCTGTTGCCTTACATGGTATTGTGTGTCTGTCTATCACAATGAAATAAGAATGGATGCTGCTTCTCTTCGTTCCCGTGGCGAGGATGTAGGGCTGGCGACGTTCGTTTACACTCTCCAGATGCTCCTCTATGCTCCTTCCAGCCTGTGCAACCATCAGACGTACACTGTTAAGACTGTTTACCGATAATAATAATAATAACTGTCACACAACACCATTCTCAAAAACAATTACTTGGACGTGGTGTGCACTTGCCCTTTTAAAGGTCACCAGGTTTTCGGCGGCTTGACTTGCCGACATCCTCCCGGGCTTCTTGCGACCTTGCGCGGACGGAGGTAAGAGGTGGAGCAGAAGCAAGATGGAGGACATGTCGCTGTCCCAGCCTAAAAAGTGAACATGCCGTTTTAGAACCCACTTGCAAGAGCGGCGACAAAATGAGTCAGAAGCAGAAACAACAAACGACTGGCTGAATTAAATAAGCGTTATCGCTCGCCGCAGATTTTAATCTCAAAACACGATCAAGGTAAACGTTCATAAATTTGTGAAACATTTACGAGAACACTGGACTGGTTCTCTTAGAGTGTACCGATGTCCTCCTCTGTCGTGGACTCAGCATTGTGTATCAGTTCTTCCAGTTCATTTGTAGACACAAGGCCTTTACTCTGCTGAACGACTTTGTCCTTAAAGACTGTTGGCCACCTCTCCAGAAACCTGGCTGCTGTGTTCTCACCAAACAAAAGCCTGAAATCTTGCTCGATCTGTAAAACACATACAGCCACACGAGGGTACTAATATAAGCAAAAAGTGAGAGACGCACATTTCATCAAATGAGTGACATTCAACTGTCCTTCAGAACCTATTACACAGCCATGATACATGACATCATACTAATTTACTCCATTGTAATCCCTTGACAAGTTTAAGGGTATTATAACAATGTGAATTCAATTTACAGTTTACAATCTGGCATTCAGCAGACGCTTTTAACAAAAGCGACTTACAATAAGTGCATCAGTCAGATCACACTGCCCCATAAACAGAGATCACAATAGGGCTGTAGATTGATCACCCTCAGTATCACGCTCCTGGAATTCTGTGACAAAAAATGAATACATAAATAAAATGAATTCCTTACTAGTCCTGGCATATCCAAGAAACGTGGAAATGTTGAGAGGATATCCGAAGACTTTTCTTGATCGTGGACCAACATCTGTCGATAGGCGAAGGTCAGTCTCATCTTCTCTTTGACGGCGGCTTCGTCAGAGCTGTGTCGCATTAACTCCAGGGCCTCCCTGCGTTCCTCCTCGCTCAGCAGCTCTTCGGACGCAAAGGGCTCCCTCTCCACGGCCGGCCCGCCTTCGGACAAAGCGAACCGTTAGCAAGCACACGCTTCAAACACACAATCCAAAAACGGGCACCAAACCGTGGCAGCCTGCTCACCTTTGAAAGTGTATGTGCGAGAGATTTTTACCCGGTCCTCAGTCGGCTTTCTCTGAATGGTTTTCAGTCGCCAAGCTAAGTATCCGGTCCCCCTGACTGCGTCATAGTAGTGTTCCTACAGAATGTCAGTTCGTTGAGAGAATATTAAAGACCCGTGCCAGTATTTCAATGGTCGTAATAAACCTTTGTTTAGAAAACCAGACACTCACATAGCCGTTCTTGGTGAAAGGATCTTTTAAGTGTGGGAACAGGTACACAATTCCCCTGGCATATGATTCACGAACACGTTGTGGAGGTTTGGTTCTGTGTCGGAATTCAGAGAGATGTTAGCTCGCAATCGTCTCTTCATGAAAGACGGTCTTTATAAACAGCCATTCATGACCTTGTCTGTTTTAAAGTTAGCCTTCAATTACCCATAGATCTCGGTCATTTCAGCACACAGGATGTTTATCATTTGGCGTCTCGTGCTGTCGGTGATGGTTTTTGTTCTCTCGTATTCGTGTATGATCTTTTCCCCACCTGGTCTGCGCAGTAGTATGTCCTGTATCATCTGTTTAAAAAAAAAAAAAAGAGACAGAGAAGAGAAGAGAAGAGAAGAGAAGAGAAGAGAAGAGAAGAGAAGAGAAGAAAAGAAAAGAAAGCTTTACCTGGTGGAAGCCTTTGTTTTTTATTATTAATATACAGCCTTACTTCAACAACTTCCTCTAACAAAACTGTGTGAACCCAAACCAGGGAGTAAGCGAAAGCTTGTGGAAAAGTGAAAGCTTACAAACGGCCCACGTCTGATCGACGTTAACGCTCCAGTCGCACTTAAACTGAGCGCATGAGTCACAAGGCAGCGTGTAAGAGGACGGCCGCGCTTACCAAGGCTTCGTCATCATCCGTTTTGCGTCTTTTGCTGGGACTGCTTCCAGAATCGTCCAGTATGACCGTGTCATCAGCATCGTCTAACCCCGAGATGTCTCTGGGACAGCTTGTGGATGTGTTCAGAGAATCTGGTTAATGACAAAACACGAGTGACATTAGTATTTGAATTTAAAATTACATTTAGTCATCGAGCAGACGCATTATCCAAAGGCAACTTCCGAGAGAGGCAGACCACAAACCAAGAACACAGCCATTAAGGAGCTGTCTGTTGCATAAGTGCCACCACTGTGTTCAGTATTAGATCAGAATGGAAAACTCTGCACATTTTCAATAGAAAGTTGTACAGGTTTTAACTCGCATGTTCTATAGCTCCAGTCAACTCATAGAATATATATTCTCAAACAGGGCCGAGCAACATGGCAACAAATCCATATCATGTTACATCGGTGCAGTTTACCGTCACAACAATATATACACTTACAATGTAGCCAGTACAGGGTAACAGTCATTTCTGTTTACAGTTAATGTCAAATGACTGACCAAAATATATAAATCCCTTTCTTGGCTGACTGAACAAAAAATGTTGCCTGAGATAAAGGGATGGCAAAGATCCTCTGGATTCACTTTTCTTCTATTTTTTTTTTTTTTTGCCCACTTCCTGTCCAGACTGGTTGCTCATTTTGCTTGGTCAATTTAACTGGACTTACAGCGTCCCTTTGGGAACATCACATGCTTAAAAAGTACAGCAACCTTGATCTATCTCACTCCACCTCAATCTGCAAAACTTGTTTAAACATAGCTGTCCGAGGTGCTGAATAGGGCAGGTGCTTCAGCAGGTGGGGCTTCCAGCATCAGTCATGTTGTATTTGCCAAATAAATATTATAAAACTGTGCCCTGAACAACACAGTACCAAATTGCGTGTTTTGTGATCATTTTTTGTAGCTGTGGGTTTGCGTTTGACTTTTAGTTTTTCCCTAAATCTGTGAGCTGTCTAGCTTAAGTTCAGAGACTCACAGTTTTTACTTTGATTGACGTTTCTTTTGGAACACAAACATGTTGATCATTACAAATGAAATAAATATGAAACACATGTAAAATCCTGATACTGAGCTTGACTGGTTCCATTTGTGCATGTGTAAATTACAAATGATTTGTAATGACATTTTAGATGAAGAATTTAATCTATGCATGTTATTATTTAAATTTCTAATCTCAAAAATATGAATTCATCTAGACATGAATCAAATAACTGATTTTGAGAATTCCATCACAACTACTTGTAAATTAATCACAAAAAGAATTTCCGATCAACTGGTCACCATAAGAAATTGGACATTATGACTGAGTAAAGACTTTAGAGTAATAAAATGACTTTCGAACATCACATATTGTACAGCTAACACAAACACTAAATATCATTGTTAACTACTTACTAAAATATTACTAGTCAAATATCAGAGATTCGATTTATTACTAGGGAAATCACCTTTGATGTAATATGAAGATGTGATATTCGAATTATAACATACTGAACTTCTAAAAATTCCTTTTATCCAAATTAAAACCATCATTAAAGTGAATATGGACATAGCTCAACATAAATCTTTCATTCACAAATCGTAACTGTAACATTTCTCATACCAAAAAAATCCAAATCTAAGATGTTATCAAGCCATTTGTGGCCACTCCAGTTATGATTAGGAATGATAACCGTTCAAAAGCGGATGTTTGATCTCAAGAATAGTTCGTTAGAGGAGGTTCTGAGTAGGTGCCACCAGATGTGGCCAATCCAATGGCGACCGTACCAGCAGAGGTTCTATAGTAACTTCTAATCTCTATGGCCGCACCTAACACTAGCGCTACCACTTCCGGCTGTCACCACCCACTGGCAAAATGTGGCGATGCTGTGAGCATCTTCTCGACGACTAATGTTTTCACATTTGCTGAATGCTAATATTGTGTTTAATATCAATAAGACATAAACTCGAGACGTAAACACATAACTCGATGGCACTAGAGAGGACACCATGCGCCAGACAAATGGACAGAAACAAATTTTAGGTTCAAAATATAAAGAAATACCCACAAGGGTTCACAAATTCGGAGGATGTCAACAGTTCATTCAGCAATGACGAGTGACGATGCATTTAAAACAAGACACTATTGCAGTGGTCGATTTCAGCAGGGCAAAGTGTATCATTAAAAATTTGTCGTTGTCATGGACAACAGATCTGTGGTCTAGGTTTTGATCCAAAGCTTTCGCAATTTTAACACAATTTCTCACCTTCGAAGACGTCGTGGTCGCTTCCCAGATCAGCACTCTGGTTAAGGATATTATAATCACCCGATTCAACATGGCTCTGGGAGCTGTTCTCTGTATGATTCCTCATGTGATGAAATTCAAGAAATTCGACATTTTCGAAGCCAATTCCACACTGTCTGCAGAAATACACTTCGCCTTTCGTATTATTTTGACCGGCTCTTTCGTTCTCCACCAACTCAAGTTTCTGCCTCAACGTGTCGATTTCCTTTTGTCTCTCAGAGAGTTCAATACTGAACGTTTCAAAAGTGCTGTCAAAAAGTTTAATAATTTCTTCTGCGGCTGTTTTAGCCAGGCCGTCTAGGATACGAGCAACGTGAAGCTGCAAAGTTGACATTTCCCCACGTCTTCGTTTGCGAATTTAATTTAACCCCTGATAAAGATTTGACTAGTGGACTCCTCAACGCTAACTGTTCTGGTCACTTTTCTTTGGAACTCGCTAAATTATTAAACGACAGTAATCTAACCAACTGCAAACACAGACTGCTTAGTGTGACTCACTAAACGATAAATCAATCCAAAATTTTGCATGCACAATCCAGATCAGGTCCAGTTTGAACCTCTATCTAATTGTCTATGTAATTTTCTACTGTATTTTTGCCATAGAATTATGGTTTTTGCTTTTTCCAGATGAAATGAACTCCATGGCAGCAGGGAATCAACCCAGCAGAGTAATTACTGCCATCTACTGGACCGGAAGACGGACTTGATTATTAGGGGACAACGCACGGACAACACTGGCAATTTTTTTCACTTGATGCGAACTCTGTGAAAGCAGCGAAAAGTAAGGGCACGTCACTTTATTATTTGTGAACCACGGTTAACACAATGAATGATTTCTGAAACTCTTCCAAAACATATGACGCAATCAAGAAATTTCGACATTCTCCTTGTCTCGTTTGGGGTTTTTAAATAACAGGCATTTTATGACGACAATTTTCATGTTGTGCGTGTATGTGTGTTTGTTTGTTTGAAGGAAATTGTAGAATTTTTGTTGAATCTTTGCGGAGCTTCACACAGCCTACATGCTGTGTTGGACTCCAACATGATAAAAGAATTTAACCTCGTGTCGTCCTTGTTGTTTACTGTACCACGACTCTTATTAGGGACATAGTTTCCACGATGTTCTCCGACTGGTCCCCCATACAATGGATTTCTTGCGGACCAGTCTCCTCCATTCACTAATGAGATAATGTCTCTGTGAGACAGATGCTGATATTGACTCGCACAATCAAATCAAACCCCATTTGTCTTAATTAGTTTAAAACTCTCCACTCACATTTTACTAAGTCCTTGATCTGAGACAGACATGGTAAGAAGAGTCATAAATTTCACAACAATTACTTAAAAAAAAAAAAGTTTATTGCTGTTTTAATGAAGATAGAAAATTACAATGACGCAATAAAACATCAAGTTAAGTTTCTTTTGTAAAGTCTTAAATGGTTAATGGTAACATCAGTTTTAAACACCATTTCACTATTTCAAGGTTTTGGTCATTCCATAATATAACTCTTGTCTGCCATTCTAGGGGAAAAAAAACAAACAAACAAACAAACAAAAAAAAAAAACCTCACTTCAAAACACGGCAGTGAATCTTTTCATAATGGAATAATCTACATGGCAGTAAACACGCTTTAATCTCACACGTCAGTCAAACCACCAAACACCGTAACAACCAGCGCGAACCGTTTTTCCGTATCACCAGTAACCAAACGCAGCCTCCTCCGTATGACTCCGCTGGTGCAGTTTGAGGGAGTTCAAATGCGAGTAGGATTTGCCGCACTCCTCGCAGCTGTACGGTTTCTCCCCGGTGTGCGAACGCTGGTGCGAGATGAGGTGGGAATTGCAGTAGAATCTCTTCCCGCACTGGGGGCAGGTGTACGGTCTCTCCCCGCTGTGGATGCGCTGGTGGATCTTCAGGTAGAAACGCGTGGTGAACGTCTTTCCGCACAGATTGCAGCAGGAGCTCTTCTCTGCGGCGCGGACCGGGTCGAACCTCGGCTCCGCGCCGGGGGACGCCGACCGGTTCGCGGTGTAGTTCGCGATCCCGGCCGCGTGCCTCTGTTGGACGTTCGCGTTGGACTCGGCGTCCGGGTTGGGCTGCATCTCCACGTCCTCGCCGGACGCGGGATACAGGCTCGTGCTTTGAGGCCCTGGTCTTATGTGAACTGAGTCTGGTGCAGCCTCCACCCTGTGCACAGTGTTTGTGCTGAACTCCTCTGTTACGGGTGAGTCCCAAACACCAGAGGGCTTTGAATCGTGGGGCAGATTATACTCACTCCCTGTCAGAGAGCAGGGGAGGGGAAAAAGAAGAAGAAGAAGAAGAAGAAAAAAAAAAAAACATTAACACATTTAAATTGAATTATTAGTCCCAAGAATCATCTGTAAATTCACCAATCGTTCCCACTGATCCCTGCTGTTTTCAAGGGGGCTAGCGGCTATCGCAGTTGCTGGGATTTCCATTTTTTTAGGTTGGGGGGGGGGGGGGGGGGGGGGATTCCCTGCTCCTCCAGAGGGGAACTCCTACAGTAACCTCCTACACTATTTGAGATCAGAGCTCTTCTCCCTATTCATACATTCCTTCTATGGCGTGACTGTGTAAGGCAGCGGCTAGCCAAACCTCATTCTAAAGCGTTACACCTTTACCGGATTGGTCCTCGGGTCCTAGTAGAACGCAGTCCGTCACTCAGGGATGTTTTTCGAACCCTTTGTGCGCTCGTTCCTGTAAACTCACATGGGCTTGACATCGAACCTGCACTCATTTCACCCCTCCAGGAAAAGACTGTTTCCCTACCACAGGAGTAATGAATTCGGACAGTACTGAGTTGCTCCTGACCTTCTTCAGGTGTGCTGGGCGTGTCTCTCTCCTCCTCCCAGGAGACCGTGCCCTCCTGAGCCTCTGGACCTGTTGCTTAAGGCAGAAAGAATGATCAGATGACCTTTCCCATGCAGGGTCTGATGTGCTGAAACGTTCAGCATGTGAGTGTTTGTCTGTCTGTTTGTTTGTTTGTTTAAGTCAGCAGACTTGGCAGAATGACTGTTGAGATAAATTAAGCCTGAGTTATTTCATGCTCTGTTCTTTTCATTTAAGAGCACTGGAATTCCACTTGTGGTTAGTTTGTTTATATTTAGTATTGCACGGCACAATATTTACTGTTTCTGTTTGTTTCTTTAAACATGAGCAGAATATTGCAATTGACCTTTGAAGTGACCTTTAATGGAACCCACTGAGAGTTATTTGTTAGTGCATCTTTGCTCAATTTTAAAGTCTTGTGTGTGTGTGTGTGTGAGAGTGACAACTATAAGATCATTTGAATATGTTTACCCTCTCTGCTGTTCCAGGACTCCCTCTCTGGCCTCTCCTCTTTGATTTGAAAAGACTCAGTTTCGCTCTCTATAATGTGAACATCCTGGAGAACAGACAGGTTTCATACAACACAACACAACCCACACCCCTGAACGCTACCACACCTTAAACCTTCTCACGAAGTCAAAGAGTACTCCCAAATTTCCCCACCTGAGGATTAATAAAGTGTTCTCTTATCTTAAAACATTTTCATTCACCAACTTAGCAGGTTGCCTTAACCTGGGGGCAAGTCACATTATGTCAGACTGAAGTCACAGCTGTGCTCTGGATCAAACACAGAATTATGAAGCTTACTAAAGAGGACACTGGCAGAGAGCTACCATTCTTTTAACCCACGATCCTCTGATTATTGAACTTCTGCCCCCTTGGCGAGCGCACCGGCCGAGCGCCAGAGCAAATTCATGCAAAACATGAACAACAGATTGTTGAACTTTAGGACAAAACTCTGAACTGGATTATCCTCCTTGGGTGTTTATGGGTTGTACTTTGTTGCTCTCTGGTTTGATCCTTACCAGGTCAGAGTCGTTCAGATGAGCTGAGAAGGTCAAACAAAGACATGAGAAATAAAGTTTATCGTTGCATTCTGAGGGACGACGATCAGACCATCAAACATGTTTTACATTAACTTTAGAAATTCTGGGGAAAAAAATCTGTAATTTGATTCTCGGCTTCAGCCCTAGTGCCTGAGACGTAAATCACTAATTAGAACAGTATAGTTTGTTTTGGGTATATCCACGGAGCCAGTGCATTTTACCTAAACTAAGTATCACGTTAATTCATGTTAACTTTTGCCTTGTTATATATAGTTAAAGCTGATGGGGGTAACTGACTGGAAACTATATTTTAAAAAGTACTTTGTTGATATGTAACGAAATATTTAAATTACTAGACCTCTGAATGTGTTAGATACCTTGCTGTCCAGGTGTGTCGTCGCTGACTTGAATGCCCACGGAGCGGATCTGTCTGTTTTTTGCTTGTCTGGCTGCTTTCAGCTCGCTCTCAGCAAATTGCAGTTTACACCAAAGGGACTCGATCTCCATTTGCCTCCGTGAAATCTCCGAGCGTAAAATTGCAGAGTCGTTGTCGATGATTTTAGTCATCTCTGCCAGTGCGGATTTTGCAAATCTCTCCATTATGGATGCTAATTGTACGTGGGTATCAACAGAATTTAGCGACATACTGTTTTCGGCGTATCTAAGACCTTGGCGTTTCCTTTGTCAACAACCGTTTTACTTTTTAACTAAGCTTCGAAATTCCCCAGAGAGTGACGGTAAACCGACCTTACCAGTATTTTTGTGCCCGTTGACTTAATGAATCTTATACATCACATGAAACGACCAAATTACGTTGTTCAATCTCAAAAATCGTGATTTATGTTCTTCTGTTAGAATTCAGTTTCGCTTGTTTGCACTGATCTTACCGAATCACAATGCTATCCTAAATACTGTTTTTTTTATATTTCTATACGTTACTTCAAGCAAGAAATGTTGATTTTCGAAACCAGACAGTCATTTCCTGATACACAAACAGAACACGCCATGAGCTGCTATAAACGTCCAATAGGATTGTTAGGGTTGTAGAACTAACCCCTTAGTTACCGTAAACTACCAAATAGTTGTCTATTTTCTCTTACAAGTTTGCAAGGAGCATGAAGGAATCTTCCAAATAATGAGATTACTGTACATTATGTTTTGCTCCGCTCGATATAACTTTATTACATGTCAAGTAGAAAAATGAAAATACAGCAGTTTAACGATACAGTCAAGGGTTTATGTGAGAGATGCTGATCTGATCAAATTTAAAATGGTGTTCTCTTTATTTATTTTATTTTATTTTGGTAATTTATAAAGTTCTAAAGCAGCCTCGTCTTCGGCCAGTTTATTTAAAATGGACCAGGCTAAAGGCTGATAACACACATGCATCGGTCAGGAGATAGGCTCTCTCCTTTACATCAGTACAGCACTAGTACCAGTTAAAAATGACCGCATAGGTGTTGCCTTACTGTGTAGAGTGCAGTCATCTACACAAACCTGAGATTTTCTAGCAGTTTAGTGATATAGCTGATTAGAAAGCAAACACTGCAGCAAATTCAATACTAAAAGAGTTACCACCACTCAACTTGTTCTCCAATTTCGAAAATCAGAAACATTTGATATGGTAATTACATATACACTATACAAGCGGTTGAAAATCTATGGTTATTCAGTTAGAATAAAAAAAAAAGAGAGAGATGGGGGGGGGGGGATTTGCACATATAATACTTCTCCATCGGCAATCTAGTTTATACCTTAAAGTGATTGAATCTTTGTCCTTTCTTGATTTTTCATTTTCAGTGTCAGTCAGTTTCTTTTGCCTTCTGACCCAGTCCTTCTTTCCTTCCACCTCTCTCCCACTGCGCATCAATACCTTTTTCCCTCTCTCTCTCACTCTCTCTCCCTCGCTTCCCCGTCGCCCTGGCAACCGCCTCATCAAAACATATGCTGATGCCACTGTTTCTTTTAGTTTCTCTGTCTCCTTCTCTTAGTCCGTCCGGCCTGATCTCTCTCATGGCGTCCCACGTCCCTGACCTTTCTCTTTTGCCCTCTCCCTCCGTTTCCTTGTCTCCCCTCGTCTGGTCCTTGCACCTGCCGTTGTTTGGAAGTGTTTGCGAAGTTCCCCTGTGGTCCTGGTGTACCGCCTCGTGACTGACGTCTCTCTGCGGCTTCTCCGTGTCACTGTTCTCCGCGTCGCTGTGTTTTTGCTGCGCGCAGATCTGCTGTTCCGTCCTGTCGGAGTCCGCGTGCTGTCCTTCTCTGTGTGTCGACTCTGTTTCTCTGAGCTGAAACTGCTGCTTCAGATTGAAAGCAGCGAGTTTGGAGTGCTGGGGTTTGGGTGGGACCACAGGAACAGCCTTGGCCTGAAATACTCTTGCTGGGGGTTGTTTGGACACCACCAGCGTCCGGCCCAGCCCTGGACCAAGACCCACGCCCCTGTCTGTCTTTCCGATCTCCGCATTGTGGCTTTCATCTCTTCCGTTCTTTCCCTCCTTTGGTTCTTCTTCTTCTTCTGCAACAGGGGCTGTCTGTGGTGGCTCTTGGCCTTGGACGACAGAGAGCTTCACTTTGCTTTCCTCATTCACTCCATCCTCTCTTTCATCTCTGTGTTCAGTCACTCTGTCCTCTGGCTGACTGTCGGAGTCTGACGCGCCGGCGGGATCATCTCCAAGCGAATCGCGTTCTTCTTTTTCCCTCTCCTCAGCGTCTCTCGGGGTATTATCTTCGGAAACAGGAACCTCTTTGAGGTCTTCTCGTGCTGACTGATGTTCCTCTTTTGGTCCTATTCCTCCATCTGTTTCAGTTTCTTCCTCGAAATCTCTCTCTCCTTCTTTTTCACCACCTACCTTTTCCTCTTTGCATTCTTCATTGACACTCATTTCCCCCTGTGCCCTCCCTCTTGCCATAACTTCTTCTTCACCCCCTGATCCATCACTCTTACATTCTTCTTTTTCTTTTTCTTCCTCCCCTTCTTTTCCTTTTTCATTCTCTTTTTGGTCAACCCGCTCATCGCAGTCTCCATGCTCTTGCAGTGGATTTTCGTTTAGTTCTTCTCTCTCTGTCTCTCCTCTTTCCTTTTCAGTTCTCTTGTCTCTCTCACCCTCCTCATCCTCTGTCTTTTCATCTGCTTCTTCCTCTACTCCTCTCTCAGTTCCCTCGGTCACCATGTTTTCTGTGTCTTTCTCCCCTCCAAATATAATTTCATGCTTTTCCTCGATTCTTTCTGCTTCAAGCTCTCCTGTCCTCCTCTGGCTTTCTACCTCTTCATTGACTTCAGACTGTGCCTCTAAGCTGCTACAGGAAATAACACTTAGGTCCTCTAACAGCTCATTGATCATAGCTTCACACTGCTCAGCCAATAAGGTGGGTTCTGGTGCCGTGACAACAAGCACTGGCTGATCACCTTCTAAGCCTGGCATTTTGCCTGTGACAGGGGAGTGAATGGTAGTGGGAGGAGTCTCTGTGGGAGGCGTTCCGGATGATGAAGGGGAGTGCACTCCTTCAAGACTGCCATCCGCCTCTTTGTCTTCAGTCTTTACCGATTGGCCCTCTGTCTTCGAGCTGTTGAGTAGTAAAATTGTTACATACACAGCATCACGTAAGAACAATGTCGGAATATAGATCAACTGAACGTGACGATGTCTTTTTTGAAGCACTCACCTCAGTGTGCGTGTATCTGCGGATAGGACAGGGTCTGTGCTCCCCTTGTCTGTGTTAGTGGTTTCATTCCATGTACCTGACATCTCACGTCTCACAACCCCTTCCTCTTCCCTCTCTTCACATCCATCCTTTTCTTGGCCCTTCTCTTCATTCCTCTCTTCATCTGTCTTCATTTCTTCACCCCATTCCTCTGTGTGAACAGGTGAATCAAAGTCCCCATTCTCTGACCTTGGGTCGTGTGATTCATCAATGGCATGAGCATCTGTGGTGCTATTGGCCGCCTCTGTTTGGACTGAACCCTCTGTAACCCTAATGGGTGAAACTGTGGTGTGTTCTTGATCTGAGCAATCTGATTGGTCCTTCGGGTGCATTTCTGTCCCGCTATTGGTGTAGGGCATTGATGCAGGCTGTGGGCATGACCAGCGGAGTCCATGGAACTGCTTAGCAGATGGAAGACTGCAAAAGAACATGTCTTCGTAATCCCCTTTGTCGGAATCATCCTCTTCCTCATCATCATCATCATCATCGTACTCTTCATCAGAGGAAGAGCCTGTGGCGGGTAGGAAAGGGCATGACTTGTAAGGCAGGCTGTGAGACTTGCCTGGCAACGGCCTGTGTGCATTTGGGGGCGTGTGCGGAAGAGGTATGAAGGGTTCATGCGTTTCGAAAAACGATTGGCTCTCCATATCCGGGCGGCTGTGCGACGGACAGGGAGGGGTCTGACTTCTCCTCTCTTCTTCCTCTTCCTCTTCCTCTTCCTCTTCCTCTTCATCCTCATAACAAGGGGGTTCCACGGAGAACTCGTTATTCTGATGAAGAAAAAGAGAAAGATGAGCAGGAGGATACAAAGGTGGACGGAAGAGAGCAAACGGAGGAGAGAAAAGGAGAAGGAAAGAGCGTTAGAGCAGATAAGGGAGGAAAGCGTGTTAGA
The DNA here is from genome assembly GCF_902362185.1 of Chanos chanos. Classification (NCBI taxonomy): domain Eukaryota; kingdom Metazoa; phylum Chordata; class Actinopteri; order Gonorynchiformes; family Chanidae; genus Chanos; species Chanos chanos. Next base: position 4,788,874 of record NC_044499.1, read on the forward strand.
GCAGATAAAAACATTTCTGTAATGAAATATGGTCAGAACTTTGACGGAACCGAACAGAGAATGTACAGAGTGAGCGTTCTGTCTCTGGCTCTGTTTTTGCATCTCTTACACACCTGATACGAAGTGCTGCTTTCCATGCTATCCAGAAATCCAAACGTGTCCTGGAAATCCAGCGGCAGGTCTTGATCTGGGGACTCTTCCTCGACAGACAGCTGAACGTCACACTTATCCTGAGAGTTGGGTGCGACTGGGACATTGGAAACGTCGGAATCCTGCGGTGGTCTGGCCATCATTTCTGAAAGTGTCATAAATACAGATTTATTGTTATTTACTGTGTTTGAGCTCTGGGGTATTATGATTGGGCCATTTATTGTTTGATAATATCAAAACTACAGTCGTCAAGGACCGCCACAGTCTACTGTGTTCGATCCAGTAACTCTCCTCATGGCCTGATTGGACTGATCGGTTTAGGAGTTACGCTCGTTATTTAAACGCGGTGGTGTCGATCGTGGCAGGGACATGAGATGAACGTAGTGTTCTTCTGTCTTACCAACATAGTCATTCTCAGAAATCTGTTGCTCAACGCTTGGTCGAGCAGCATTTGTCTTTTCCTCCGTCGCCCGTCCTTCGGCGGAACGCAGATCTCCTTCCTCCCTCACTCCGTCTCGGGGATCTCGTTCTCTCTCTTCCTCCATTTCAACGTCTCCTTTCTCTTCTTCTGTCCTTTCCTCTCCTCCACCAGCAGCTTCACTTTCTTCCTCTTGCAAAGTTTCCTCTCTGCCTTCACTCCCAGTGTTTTTGTCCTCTGTCGCCGGTGCCTCGCCGTTGTGCTCCTTCCCTATGCTCTCTTGCTCCTCTTTCTCTGTCTCCGCTTTCTCCTCAACTTTCTGCTCTCTGTCTGCGTCTCCACTCTCCTGAGGGACTTGCTCCTCCTCTCCCCTGCCGCCCTGCAGTACCCCAAATGCTAACCCAGAGGTGATGTGGAGGGGTACGGTGACCGAAAAAGGTCCGGAGATGTGGATGCCCGCGCGGCGCTCTGCCCTGCTCTGTAACGCCGGTGACCTGGACACGTTTTGAGACCCGTTGGCGCCGCCGGCCGCGTTGCCCGAGTCCAGACGGTTGTACGTTCCCTGAGTACCGCTTCCTCCACTCACTACGCTCACGCTGGCCCCGCCTGTTCGCCTGAAAGTGACCGCGTAAGAGCTGGATCCGGACCCAGGCCCAGAAAGGCCAGTCTCTGTGCTTCCAGTGGGGCTGGCGGAGGAACCGCTTAAGGGCGAAAACTGATTGGCTGGAGTTCGCTGTCTTTGACCTGAGGGGGGAAAAGTGCAGTATTCATACAGATAGCTTAAAAAAACTGAAGAGATTATATTTTGATGATGATTCAAACGCAGATGAGGTGGATCAGACAAATATCCTGTGAGCATTTTTTCTGCTAGTTGTGTCACTACGAAATATGCTAAAACAGCATATGGTTGCAGGAAAGGGTCGTTACTAGCAATCCAAGGTGACTGTTAAATTAACCAAATCTCTCTTTGATCAACATGCAAGCATAAACATGCAAACATAAAAACACAGCAAGATATTCTACAACTCAGCAGCAAGCATTATTTGCAGTGATAATTTGCCACATGGGATGCATAACATTGGAGCTAAATCACATTCTCTTATGGTGAAAGAATGGGTCTTTGAAGTCTTGCTGGAGTGAACTTAAAGTTTAATGAGAGGAACTGTAAGTCAGTACCTTCCTGTGAATAGGGTGCTGCACTCAGGGAATCCATACTCTTAGCTGGCCTCAGACTAGTCTTCTCTTTCTCTGTGTAAATACAGAGAGAGAGAGAGAGAATATCAGTGGATGACACAGAGGATGACATAGAAAATGCACTGTTCTGTGGATTTCCAGGAATGGAGCAGGCCTGATGATTATACCTTTGTTTGAGGCTTTGTTCTTCTTACGAGGGTCATGAAGTCTTGCTCCCAAATTAAAGATGGATTTCCATTTCCTGCCTTTCAGAGAACCCTTTCTCCTAAAAAGAGAGAGAGAGAGAGAGAATGGAAGTAAGTTCCAAAGTGAGTGGTAAGGATTTCACACGTGGTAAATGTGTGATGGAACTGAAGATCCTCAGATCAAGTTATAATAACCTGCAGATCTGAATATTCCTACAGACATCTTGCTAATCCTCAAATGCTGATTTTCAAACCTGGATGTTTGAAACTCATCCTCAAATCTGTGAGGTCTGATGATCCTCAGATCTGGATGTTCTCCTGATCAGTTTTAATCTTTACTAAATCATCTGATGTGGAGATTGAGGGGTTTAGAGATCAAGGGATTGGGGCGATGGGTGCAATAGCATCTTACTTCTCAGTGTCGTCGATGATGTCATGGTAGGATCTCATGGGAAGGGGGGCATCCCCGGGGCTAACGTTCCTCGGAAGCTGGAAAGGCATCGCCCTGAAGAAAGGCTCTTCCTGACTGGATTGTGGCGAAGGGGAGGGGAGGGACTTCCTGCGTCCTCCTGATTCTGTGACCGAGCGTGAGACAAAAGGGAAGTGGAACCATTCAGTAAGATTTCGTGGAAAACATGGAAATGTGAGGTGCTGGAAAGAGGGAGAGAGAGAGAGAGAGAGAGAGAGAGAGAGAGAGAGATGAATAGAAAAAGCATTCTACCTGGTTCGGGAAAAAGCTGATCCACGTGAGTGAGGATGAATTCCACAACGATAGACTGGACACGCACCTCCATGAACGCAGCAGTACCGTTAAAGCCAGACGCCTCAATGTCTTTAGACCTGCAGAACGAAATCAGAGATTAGAGCTACAGAGATGGTGGCTCCCAACAATGAAAAAGATAAAAAAAAATGTATAAAAATATGTGCTTGTTCATTATGGATAACAGAATCAGCTACAATGATAAATAAATTGTCCAAAAAAAAAATCATGAAATCATGACAAAGACGTGAAGAGGGGCGATGTTGAGTGAAACTCGTGCTTGTGATTTTAAAAATTTTGAAATTTTGTTGAGTGCTGGAGGTTAAAAACATGCCAGTGTTTAAACACACACACACACATACACACACACACACACACACACACACACACAAAGTGATCTTTTTATACTAAAGTGGAGTTTCAGTTGACTTCTTTGTGTCTGTACCAAAAGATTCACGTGTTTCATCCAAACCCACACCTTAACCCAGCACAAAAATGACTCTTTTAATTTTAACAGTAGCAGTTTCACATTTGAGCAAAAAATGGTTTAACCTTGTACATGAAACGCCATTGGAACAAGGTCTGTTTATTCCATAATATTCATTAAGTTAAAGCAGGATAGTGTATAACTGTGAGATAATGAGAAAAAATGACATACCTGAGAAGGTTTGGGGCCCATACAATGGCCAGATTTCTGGCATGCATGTTTGTTTCTGAGGCATGTTTGCCCATCCACACTAAATGACGCATCAAATATTCCAGAGTCCTGCAAAAAAAAAGAAGGAGAGAGAGAGAGAGAGAATTTTAGAAAAAGCCTTCTAATGTCTCTACTGCTCTTAGTTCTAACAGTTAGGTCTTATGAATGATCAGTTAGGTCTTATGAATGATCATTAGTTCTAACAGTTAGGTCTTATGAATGATCAGTTAGGTCTTAGGAATGATCAGTTAGGTCTTATGAATGATCATTAGTTCTAACAGTTAGGTCTTATGAATGATCAGTTAGGTCTTATGAATGATCATTAGTTCTAACAGTTAGGTCTTATGAATGATCAGTTAGGTCTTATGAATGATCATTAGTTCTAACAGTTAGGTCTTATGAATGATCAGTTAGGTCTTATGAATGATCATTAGTTCTAACAGTTAGGTCTTATGAATGATCAGTTAGGTCTTATGAATGATCATTAGTTCTAACAGTTAGGTCTTATGAATGATCAGTTAGGTCTTAGGAATGATCAGTTAGGTCTTATGAATGATCATTAGTTCTAACAGTTAGGTCTTATGAATGATCAGTTAGGTCTTAGGAATGATCAGTTAGGTCTTAGGAATGATCATTAGTTCTAACAGTTAGGTCTTAGGAATGATCAGTTAGGTCTTAGGAATGATCAGTTAGGTCTTATGAATGATCATTAGTTCTAACAGTTAGGTCTTATGAATGATCAGTTAGGTCTTAGGAATGATCATTTAGGTCTTATGAATGATCATTAGTTCTAACAGTTAGGTCTTATGAATGATCAGTTAGGTCTTAGGAATGATCAGTTAGGTCTTATGAATGATCATTAGTTCTAACAGTTAGGTCTTAGGAATGATCAGTTAGGTCTTATGAATGATCATTAGTTCTAACAGTTAGGTCTTATGAATGATCAGTTAGGTCTTATGAATGATCATTAGTTCTAACAGTTAGGTCTTATGAATGATCAGTTAGGTCTTATGAATGATCATTAGTTCTAACAGTTAGGTCTTATGAATGATCAGTTAGGTCTTAGGAATGATCAGTTAGGTCTTATGAATGATCATTAGTTCTAACAGTTAGGTCTTATGAATGATCAGTTAGGTCTTAGGAATGATCAGTTAGGTCTTAGGAATGATCATTAGTTCTAACAGTTAGGTCTTAGGAATGATCAGTTAGGTCTTAGGAATGATCAGTTAGGTCTTATGAATGATCATTAGTTCTAACAGTTAGGTCTTATGAATGATCAGTTAGGTCTTAGGAATGATCATTTAGGTCTTATGAATGATCATTAGTTCTAACAGTTAGGTCTTAGGAATGATCAGTTAGGTCTTAGGAATGATCAGTTAGGTCTTATGAATGATCATTAGTTCTAACAGTTACGTCTTATGAATGATCATTTAGGTCTTATGAATGATCATTAGTTCTAACAGTTAGGTCTTATGAATGATCAGTTAGGTCTTATGAATGATCATTAGTTCTAACAGTTAGGTCTTATGAATGATCAGTTAGGTCTTATGAATGATCATTAGTTCTAACGGTTAGGTCTTATGAATGATCAGTTAGGTCTTATGAATGATCAGTTAGGTCTTATGAATGATCAGTTGGGTCTTATGAATGATCAGTTACCTGTAGTGGGGAGGAGGCAGATCCCTCAGCACCTCTTTGATCTTCACCAGCCTTTCATCCTCCAGCTGGACAGCCACAGCCTCCTGACAGAGAGAAAGAGTATGTACATTAGTGTGTGTGTGTGTGTGTGTGTGTGTGTGTGTGTGTGTGTGTGTGTGTGTGTGTCTGTGTGTGTGTGTGTGTGTGTGAGACAGAGGTGCTATGGAAACGTAAAACTCACAGCAAAGCGGTCGTAGAGTTGGTATGTCAGGAGTGGGTTGGGTAACTCTCTGAAGTAGGCCTTACACAGAGAGCTAACACAGTGAATATCCTGGAGGTAGACATCTCTGTACAGTTCTGGTGTCCCCTCATTGTCAAACTCAGACCTAGAGAGAGGGAGAGAGAGAGAGAGAGAGAGAGAGAGAGAGAGAGAGAAAGAATGAGACACCCCAGGGTACACCAGGGAGTTCACACAGACAGACATGTACATCTATATAAATCTTTAGGTCTCTGATCTCTCATACACACATGTTAGCACACACACACACACACACACATACACACCTTAGTTTCTGCGTGTTGGATGAAACTCCAGACAGTCTATAGATCCCATCAACAATACCATGTTCTTCAATGAATTCACTGCAGCTGCGCAACACTTGTGGAACTGTCTCAAACACACACACATACACACACACACACATTCACACAAATAGATAGATCGAGAAAGAGAGAGAGACAGAGAAAGAGAGAAAGAGCGATTAAAAAACAGTTCAGGAAAGAGGTGGAGCATGTTATTGGAAGAGGCAAATATTCGCCGTCTTGGCAATTCAGCCGTGGACTGTGTATCTTGAGAAAGTGAAAACTTAGCTGCTTTACTTTCTGCTATAAATTTGCGACAGTATAATATCTAACTGCTATATCATTATAAAAGCAAAGGCAGGATTCAAAACTGCCATCAACAATCTTGCACTGTGGTCTTAGACGAATGTTTAGGGGCGTTTTATGTTACCTGAGAAGTTTTTTGATTCTTTAACTTTTATTGATTTGTTTTTTTTTTAGCTGAGCTCAACATTCTTGACAGACTAAGTAAAACTGCAGAAAAAGTATTTAAAGAATGTAAATATTTTCCCAGGTTAGCCCAGTCTGTCCTTGCCCGGCTCTGGTCGCCAGCTGTGGAATATGTCCCAGTGACACTGAGGAAATGACTCTTTACACGTGAAGCACAGGACGAATCAGACTCACTGTCTTGGCCGGTGGCGTTCAAATGCTCCAGCAGGTCGCAGCCAAACACCTTGTCTTTATTCCCTCCTTTTCTCCGTCCTCTCCTCATGTCTTTCTTCTATCCTCCACTCCTCTCACATCCAGCCCTGGGCGTATGAGCGTTTGTCGTCCTCGTGTGTGTTTGTGTGTGTGTGTGTGTGTGTGTGTGTGTGTGAGTGTGTGTGTGTGTATGTTTGTGTGTGAGTGTGGTGGAGTGGTGACACAATAATCTCTCTCTCTCTCTCTCTCACTCACTCACACACACACACACACACACTATAAGTAATAGGTAGAGTGGTGCAGTGGTGTTAACATGTGTTGAATGACTTAATCCTGCCCGGTGTAATTTGGCTGTGTCTTGTATTGATCTTCACTGCAGTATTTGAGCCTGCACTGTATCTGAGCCTTTTTACTCTGTTGCACAGTATTGTACCATACTGATCATCTTTGACTGCCGCAGTTTGAAAAGTGCAGTCTCCAGAGCAGGTAAACAACAGTTCCTGTTCAGGTCAGGTTAAAAAAAAAAGAGAGAAAGTGGTTGAAAACTTAAGTCATAATCCACATTCCTTAATCCGCATTCAAATAATCTCTAATACACAGTTACAACATCCTAATCCTAGGTCAGGTCCTAAAAAGAGAAAGTGTTTGAAAATTTTAATTGTAATCCCAGTCCAAGGTTATAATCTTAATCCACATTCAAATAACCTCTAATACACAGTTACAACATCCCTGTCCTTAACACAGAGAGGTTTAATAGAATTTCCTTTGGGTTTACTGTGTAATATGCTGAGTTTGAGGTGTAAGGGAGGTGCAGTTCACACAGATCATAGTAGTCAACATGGTGTGCTGGATGGTACATGTAAGAGCAATTTACAATGAAAAATGCTTACACGCCAAAGGGAAACTGATGTTTAACCAGATTTCTCACCCTCACACACTCAAACACAGCAGTCAGACATATTCAGATCGCACAGAGACACCAAGTCAGTTAAGACGGTACATACACACAGAAGTAACCACCACCAAGTCAGTACGCTGACACAGATTATGAAACCAAAAATATGGACCATTCAGTTTGTGCACTCACACATACACACACACACGAATGAAACGAATTGTGCCCCGATTTTTTTTTTTTTTTTGCACAAAGATTCTGCAACACCACAAACAACAACGAAAAGAAAACACAATCCGGACACACCCTCAGAGTTAACGTTACAGACACAAAAAATCACAATCCCAGTGCACTTGCTGACTATCAGTCTGTGTCGTGTGCGCAACGTCTGCACTTCCTACTCTTGATTTATGAAAGTTTTGAGCGATTTCATGGCCACACCCTCGACGTGCTCTGTCTTTATCTGTCTCTCTCTCGCTTTGTGATGCCAGAGTATATGCTAAAGCTCCAACATAGATTTAAACATGACCCGGTTAAGTTTTATTCACCAGCGTCCCCCCTCATGAATTGCTTTCTCTCTGTCTCTATCTGCGATCACGATCATCTCTCTCTCTCTCTTGCTGTCTCTCTCTCTCTCTCTCTCTGTCCCTCTCTTACTCTCTCTGCGGAAATGAGTGATCACAAACCTAAGACAGTAGGCCCTCTCTCCTCCTCGCATCTGGTCTATGCAGTCCACCAACCCCACAATTGCTTCGGCCCTACGTTTGGGACCGTTACTGCCCTCACCAAAAGCCCGGCGGCGCCCGGCGATGTGCCGGTAGCATTTTAAAAGTGAGACGGGATAAGTGCCAGAAAGAAAGAAAGAAAGAAAGTACCAACGAAAGAGAACAAGAGCGCTCCTACCTTTCCTCACCACCGGTGCTGGTTGAAGCAGCAGCAACAGCAGCGTCGGTGACGCAAGAAACCACCAAACTTCCCTTAGTGACTTCCTGAGTCTCAGTCTCTCTCAGTCTTTCTATTTTCTCTCCCCCCCCCCGATATTTGTGCACTATATTTATGTATCTATCCATGTATACATGCAAGTCTGCTTCTGAGTATAAATCTCTTTATATGTTTACCTTACCAAATGTTATAGAAACAATTTGACATCCACCAGTTGGTAAGAGACGGCATGCAACAACTCAAAAGACTGTGGCACAGATTCAGACGTTTTTTTTTAAATTTATTTATTTATGTAAGGTGATTTTATTTATGTGTTTATTTCATTCATGCATTCAAGTTCACCCAACAGTTAGTCATAATGAGGCATGTAGTCCAGCCCCGGCAACTGCCTGGGTCAACTGACACGAAGTCCAGCATCAGTCCTGGAGGGCCGATGTACTCTCAGGTTCTAAGTGTTATGTGGGTGTTGAAGTCTGGATTTGAGCTCTGTAAAGAACAACAGCAACAACAACAACAACAAAAATGATAATAAAAAAACAACAACCATGATTTATTTTGTCAAAATAGAAAAGATATATATGGACTGTGTTTATATGGTCTACATGTATAAGTGGTTTCAGTGGTCAAGACAGACTTTGTAACAGTTCTTAATAACGTTGCAATTTTCCAACTGCGTTTATACTGTGATATTTACGGTAGGTGACGTTTAAACGTGAGCGGAAGTTTAGTTGAGTGGGTTATATGCTACTTGCTATTTGCGCTGCTGAATGGTATTAAGAACATGTTACATACATTAATTTAGTATTACATAGTTCATGGGGGGGAAATTGTGAGGTAGGCTACAGCCTAGGACACATTTCAAAACCAGCCACGAGACAGTGACGGTACTCGGTTGACAGGCTGAAACAAAACAAAGAGGCATCTGCTAGTGTTGCTGAGGCAGAACGAAATTTAGCAAAATGTCAAACTCTACGTTTCAAGCGCAGTTGGTGTCCATCATGGAAGTTCTTGCTAAGGCGGCGGTGGCCGAAATTAATAGACGTGTCGATGACAGTTGTGCTGTCATTCGTCTCGAAATGTCCCGAAGTCAGAGAGACATTGATGTACTGAAAAGGAAGTACCAGCTGATGGAGAACGAACTGAGAAGGACGAGAGGACGAGCGAGGAAGAGGGGTGCGTGAGTGAGAGAATCACTACTCGTCTAAACGTTACTCCGCTGACGATTCAGCTAATAAAAATCCATCTCACAGTCAACCGTGTGTCCTTCAGATAAATTCATAGATCGATTCATTCGTCCCTTGTCATGTTCATTCATCAGATTGCTCCGCTAGAACCTCGCCCTCTTAATTCTCTCTTTTAACCCTGGGGCTACATAAGGACTTTTCACACTGCATATTCTTAGCCTAGGGCTATCCTTACAGTTGACCCTGGGAAAACTTAGCCCCTTTTAAACACTGGCACCTTTTAGCCCCATGTTCAGTCGAATTGCAGGGAATAACCCCGCAAACTCGAGGCGAACCCTGCTCCGGAGCAGGTCCAGCAAGCCCTAGGCTAAAGTCGGGGTTAGCCCACTTCGGAATGTGCCAGGATTGCGCCAGTGTGAAAAGCCCTTTATAGAGACCGAGCGCTTCTTTATCAGTTATTGTATACGAAGCGAAACTTGCACTGTTTGGACTTCTTCAACAACCACCACCAAGACGCCCCACACTAGACACACACACACACACACACACACAGACACTTGCACATGGCCCCCAAGAGTTATAGGCCTACTCGTTGAAAAGAAGTAAAAAGTAAAACATTATTTGCAAAACCTAAAGGCAGATGATAAACATGCTTGTAATGTTTACTATGTGAAAAATTAAAAACTCCAATTTTCTTACATTTTTGAATTGCTACAGTATTAATGGTGGTGGTGGGAAATCTCTGTGACTTATTCACACCATCTCATCTCTCTCTCTCTCTCTCTCTTTCTCTCTCTCTTTTTTTTTTAAGGTTCTTATTATGGAACCCTAGACAGACTCTGTTTGACTTCTCGGAGTATGTGTGTGAGAGAGAGGAGCCACAGTGTGTGGAGAGAACAAACTGTTCCCACAACACAGGAAACCACACTAGCGTCCTCGCACAACATACACCAGGTAAAGTCACACACAGTAGACATTCAGTTGGTATGTAGTGTAGTGCGGTATGGTAGCACTTCTAATGAGAAGATTAAAACCATTTGAAATGCATTTTAAAGGAGATCATAGTAATGTGATCTCAGGTTTTCTTAAGCCTGATTTTGTGTGTGAAATAAGGTCAGACCTGCATTATTGAGACAGTGTTGCACACACTTGCAGACTCTTGCTTTGCTTTGACTCATGGTGACTGGCACACCTCATCACAAATGGAGAACTTAAGAACCTTACCCCTGTGCTCTAGACTGTCTCCTTGGTGGAGGAGGAGCCTGAGATGAGACAGATTAAACAGGAGGTCGCTGAGGAGGAGCTTTGGAGGAGTTCAGAAGGTAAACACACACAAACACACACACACACACACACACACACACACACAAACAAACACACACATTTGTCTTTGTATACGTGTAGGGATTTCCAGCTTACTTCTGAGAGTTCCAGGGATTTCCAGCTTACTTACTTCTGTGGACAGAGACGTTTTGTCCACATGATGCCATAAGAAACTGAACACACAAACACACACACACACACACACACACACAGAAAGAATTGTGCAAGCAAATACTTGTATCCATACACAGACACATTTATGCAAGACACCGAATTTGTACAAACCACATATAAACATACTGTATACAAAAGCAAGCACATGAACAGTGAGGTCCCGAACCGTAATCAACAGTGTTTTTATTTGTTTTTAAAGCTTCCGAAAAAGTTCCCTTTGACCACGAGGAGAAAGAACCGTTCAGCCCAGGGCTGGAGAACCTAGAGGAGCAAACGACATCCGCTCGGAACCCAGAGGGACAAAACACACACCTCGCACACTTTACACACGCGCAAAACTCCTCAGAAGTGTTGTCAGAGCAGATCCGCCACAGCGATGAGACGCTGAACGCTCTTGCGTTTCACGTGAAGGCGGAAAGAGAGGAGGAAGATCAGGAGGGCGAGCAGAACAAAGGTCAGGAGGAGTACGAGAGGAAGGAAGGAGACAGGGATAACCTGGAGTTTGTTTTGGACGAGAGAGACGCCCAGCTCTGGACGTCCATCGCCGAGCAGAACAGCGACCCCGAAACAGCCGAGACGGGCGGTTCCTTCCCCACGACGCAGCTCTCACAACACCTCGCCATCTACCCCCAGCCTGGAGCAGCAGGGTTGGAACGACCTGGAAATGACCCCCGACCTGCCGCCGAGACACAGGTGGAGCTGTATGGCGCGGGACAGGTGAGCCTAAATGACCAATCACAGCCGAGCTGGGCGGAGAGGAGCAGACAGCAGCAAGGGCAGAACTCTGATAGGCTGCGCTCGGTCAACGACAGCATAAACGTACAGCATCGCCTCGGTGCTATCGGGAGACCTGGAGTCGGCGCGATCGGAGCCAACATGGCCGCCCCGGCCGGAGCCAACATGGCCGCCCCGGCGCTGTTCGCCGGGTTCGGACGCGGGGGGTTAGGCGCGAGCAAGCGACTGCGGACGCACTGGCGCTCGGGAACGGACGTGGAACGGCGGTTCAGCTGCTCGTTCTGCCAGCGGAGCTTCGCCCGGTTCAGCCAGCTTAAGGAACATCTACGGAGCCACACGGGCGAAAAGCCCTACAGCTGCACCCAGTGCGGCCGCAGTTTCACCAAACAGTGCAACCTCATCCGCCACGCCGTCGTGCACAGCGGCGAGAAACCCTATCAGTGTTCCCAGTGCGGAAAGTGCTTCACTCAGCGATCCAGTTTAAAATCCCATCAGAAAACACACCTCGGAGAGAGGGAGAGAGGCAGTCACGGGTTGTCCGTCTGCGGCTCGACAAGAGACTCGCACAGCAGTGTTGCAAATGCACAAAGCAGGGGGTTCCTGTAAACCCCGTCTCACAGAAAAGGGCAGTTCCCACAGACAGTCAGACTGCACGAGATTTGGATGTAGGCAAAGGGGATAGTAAACGGATGAGAGAGGTCAGCTGCTCCATATCACGTGTTTCAGGCATGAATTTTATAGAGCGGAACGGTCAAATATTTAATTCTTCTTTTTCTTCTTCTTTTTTTTTTTTATATCAGAAACAGCAGTTACAGATTTTAATGAGCTAATGTCTATGTCTTTGCCCATTTTAAAGTCTGTTTGGAGAGATTTTGTGTTGTTCACTCCACACGCCTGTATCTGTTAATTAACCCACACATTCATCTCTCTCTGTCTGTGTATCTCTTTATCCCTAATGTAATAATGTTAAAATCATTAAATGTAGTTTCATTTCCAAACGTGTCTTGTCCAGTATCTTTTTTTTTTTAGTGTTTACAGTTTGGGGTTGAATTTTCTGGTCATTTCCGAATTCTTAGACTGTTTTATGGCATACACCAAGGATCTTGTGCAGCATCAGTTGGTTTAGTGATGATGATGATGATTATGATAGAATGAGATAAACATTATATGCATGTGACTAAATATTTACAGAGTGTAAAGAGCATATATGTATGTATATATATATATATAGAGAGAGAGAGAGAGAGAGAGAGATCTAGAAGCAAAATACATTATCAAATGAAATACATATTTGGCTCAATCAAACCTCTAATGATGCTGAATAAACTCAAAACTGTCATGAAATAATGCAAGGTAAAGTATTTGGGTCAAGAAGGCGTCGATAGCGCTGGTGACCTATAGAAAACCATTATGGTTGCCCTGAAGTGCAAAACAAAACTCCCCAAATTAGAAAACAAAACTCCCCACAAGTTGACTCAAACCGGAAAAGGTAGGTACATGTGCTTTTTTTAAACAATGATTCCTCATTGCTGATTGGATGCATATTGTATCAGTCTGGGTGTTAAGGCAGTGGCTATCAAGTGACATCGGAGTCATTGTAATGTTTAGAAAGAAGGGGAATAAGGGTGAATAACATGCGTAACTGCTTTTGACATTTCATTAAGAAAGGAAAATGAGCCTGAACGATTCAACACGCTCATTAATCACGCAAAGTCATGCATATTTTGATCAGGGGAGTTTTGTTCTCTTATTTGGGGAGTTTTGTTTTGCTCCTCAGGGCCGTTTTGTTTTCTTATCAGGGAATGTTGTTTTGCACTTCTGGGCAATTCTGTTTTCTTATTCGGGGAGTTTTTTTTTCTGATTTGGGGAATTTTATTTTGCACTTCAGGGCCACCGTAAGCCATGGCTCTTAGAGGCTTTACGGTACACCCTAACCGGAAGTACACTTGATACATTGTATTACGTCTTGTGTACACATCTTCTGCGTGTAGTTTTCTGGCGTTTTAATCACTGTAATTTATATTCCTCGTGTTCTCATTTATTTATGCGGAGTTATTGAAGTTGTCAGTGGACAATATGACGAACACTGCTCCTTTCCATTCGAAACTAGCTTCCGTTGTGGATGCGTTAGCTAAAACGGCAGTGGTAGAAATAAGTAAACTCTACGATGATGGATTTGTTGTCCTACGGCTTGAGATGGCGAGGAAAGACACAGAAATCGAAACACTGAAGAAAAAAATATCCTCCATGGAGAACGAGCTACGACTGGTAAAACGATCAGAACGTGAGTTAAGACTACGATCCTCAAAATTTGACCCACGTTCGAAAGAGCAAGGTAACAACCAAGTTCGACAACTACTCGTGCCTAACCTATACGTGATTTGTTCACACGAACCCAAGTATATAGAGATACTTAAGTATTATGGTAAACTGTGAATTTTATTGTTGACCATTTTAGGATGTTCAGATCAGCGATGACTAGAAGTACCTTTACAGTATGGTTAACACTAGTTTTTCAAATCTGTTTCACAGCACACGGAGAGTGCGTATCGCAGACTCCTCAGAAACTCTCCCATAAAACGATCCTCACTGAAGAATCCATTCGCCCGTCGTCAGCAGAAAAAGAGGGTAACGGTATATCTTCCGAAGAACTTCACACACAGATTACACTTTCGGAAACCCAGGAAATACTCCCCATTCATCCCGACCCGCAGAACGCATCTCTTTCGTCCTCGGAGGAATTTCACGATAAACATAAACTTGGGTGTAACGATGAGAATCTTGGTGGACTCGATTTTGCGATGAAGGTTGAACAAACAGAAGAGGATCTATCTCAAAAACTCAGTCAGCCACTGTCGGACCCTACCACCGGAGAACTAAACCACCTGGATCCTGATTCAGAGAATGGGATGGATGAGGGAGAAAGTCAGCTGTGGTCTTCTATTGCTGTTGAAGTGAGCTGTGGGAAAGATGGTGAAGATTCAACTGGTCCTTATGGAAACGGACAGAGTCCACAGGATCTTGGTAATGAGTCACAGTTTTTCCATGTCGAAAACCTTAGTGCTAGTCCTTCTTTGTCAGGCATGCAGATGTTCAACGGTCTCAATGCTGAACTTAGGAAACCGGAAAATGGATCGAGGTCACTTTGGAATAACGCAACGTTAGTAGACATGATCCAGTCTCCACAAATACCACAAAGTGCTTATTCACAACCAAGACTGAACTCTCGGATGCCTCCGGAAAAAAGCGCAAGAGCATATGAGAGCGTTTCGTATTCGTACAGTGGAGCTGACCAAGGCGACGTGGGAAGTGTTAGACAAAGCGCGTTCACTTTGGATAATTACGGCGCGAGACAAGCCAAGTCAGCTCAGAGGCGGACAGCGGTGAAAGAGAAATGGTTTATCTGTTCGTTCTGTGGGAAGAGCTTTGACCGTTTCAGTCATCTGCAGATGCATCAGCGCGTGCACACCGGGGAGAAGCCCTTCAGCTGTGTGACATGCGGTAAAAGCTTCACGCAACAGAGCAACCTCCGCACACACCAGCGAGTACACAGAGATATGAGGGCACCGACAAAAGCCTATTGATATACACAGCACAGAGAAAAGAGGACTCGAAATAGCCCGCTGTGGACTAATGTCATACACACTAGAAACAAAACAAGAGTGTTAGGACAACAGCAAACGCCTACTCACACACAC
This sequence comes from Chanos chanos, assembly GCF_902362185.1. Classification (NCBI taxonomy): domain Eukaryota; kingdom Metazoa; phylum Chordata; class Actinopteri; order Gonorynchiformes; family Chanidae; genus Chanos; species Chanos chanos. The sequence continues at coordinate 4,804,130 of NC_044499.1, forward strand.
ACACACACACACACACAGGACAGAATCGACAGAGAAATGAGGACTCCAACCAAAACCTATTAACACACGTACATGTGCACAATACAAAAGCATCAACACACATACATACACATTTATACTATTATAAGTGAGTATACACACAGCCTTGTTTACAGACCAGGATTGAACCATATGTTCTGTCACATCCACACACAGAGAGAAATGTTTCAGTCATAGATGACACAAGCTAGAAACTGTTGGTTTGCCTTTGTGCCTTTGCCTACGGGGGCAGGAAAAAAAAATCCAAGAACCAGTGGTTCACCGTTATAGATTTGTTTTGGATCTGCCACCTATTCTTTAAGTCTGTCATTTGGTGGAGACTTTACCCTTGTCATAATTCAATAAAATGTGAACTTTAAGAAATGGGTATGGAATCAGGGAAGTGTGGCTTATCAGTAAAACATACAAATTATCAGCAATTAAGTAACCAATGAAAAATAACTGTCTAAACGTAAAATTAAGTCAGATTTCTATACAAATATCAATACATTAGAATGTGATTGTTACTTGAGTAATGGATTTCTACAAACCCCATAAGACGACCCCCCCCCCCCCCCCCCCCCCGTTTTGTGTTATCAAAAGTGCCACAAGGGTTTGTTCTTTCTTCATACCCCCCCCCCCCCTTTTATTAATAAACCAAGGACATTTTGAGGACATTTGTGTCACTTTCATTCAACAATAGAGGACTTTTGCCAGCACACAGACAGTCCCTCTTACACTTGCACACAAAACCAAACTCAAATTGTACATTCACTTTGGGGACAGTCCGATAAAGTCATCAACTTCTTAACTTATATTTACTTTAACCAGGAAGACAGAAGAAGAAGAAGAAGAAGAAGAAGAAGAAGAAGAAGAAGAAGAAGGAGGAGGAGGAGGAGGAGGAGGAGGAGGAGAGCAAATAGAGCCTCATTCAGGGCTTTTTGATATGTGTGGGCCAGTCATGTCTCGAATTGCCCTTAATGAGTTACAAACAGAATGTTGTTCATTAAAAAACAAACAAACAAAAAACCCCCACAACAAAACAAAACATTTGAGCTATGAATAATAATTACGTATCAATATACATTGCTGCCAAGACGATAATATATTAGTTATTACACTTTTAAACTTCACATTTTATGTGAAAATAAAAAAAAACAAAAAACAAACAAACAAAAAAAAAACAGTACACCAAGTAACAAAAGATTAGAAAAAAAACAACAACTTCAAAACGTCAGCCTCGGCTGCTCTCCGAGATGCCGGCCAGGCTTCTGGCTTCACGCTGGAACGGTAGAACTTTTCATACAATATGTAAAGTCCTGTGCTACACAACAGACCGGACTAGACCAGGGGTGTTGAGTCACATCTGAAAACCAGTTCAGATTCAGAGGGGTCGGGTGGGTATCGTGTAAGCCTGACGGCAGGGTTAGGGTCAGCTGTCAGGGTGTTCAGTGACGCACAGAGCGTGAGGTGTGGGCGTGTCAATGAGGTAGCACGTCTTTGCACATGTGAGGAAATGATGATTGTGTGCACAGTAGTTACACTGTGGTTCCTAAGTGAAAGAGTGCAAAGAAAATGTAGTGGCGTGATTGGGTTTTCATATCATTTGTAATAACTATATGCAGTTCCTTCAAAAAAAAAAAAAAAAAAATGCTGGTTCCACTTCATTGGAATTAGCCTGAGGAGAGTTTGATGGTAAATTTAGTAAATTTAAGCCGCTAATTAGCCCTAGAACGGGGGGGTCTAAGGTAACCCATACTGGCTTCACAAGCAGGCTTTCTGGACATGTAGGAGGCAAATTTACCCCCAGGTGGAGGTAGTGACAGGGGTAACTAGATCACATATCCCTTCGGGTGGAGCACAATGTCATGGGGGCGGGGCTTAAGTTCCATGGTGCCGTTCCTATTTTGGAAGTGACTGCTCATGACCTTTTTGAGCTGATTCCGGTTCAAAGCACCGTCAGTCTCCTCCTCCTCCTCCTCCATTGTGTCCGCCCTCTGTCTGCACCCTTCAACTGTCAGTCCTTCCATCTCTCCATCTCGCACAATCCCAGAGCTGAGAGAGAGAGATGGAGGACTCTGGTCTCTGTGAAGTCCAGAATCCTAAGACAACAAGTAAGGAAGAGGAGGAGGAGATGGAGATGAAACAAACAAAAAAAAAACAAAAAAAAGGGAAAAAGGTGACAGGAAGTTAAAAGAAAGTCAGGGTTTGGTATAAATTTTGCTCAAATGAAATATTTAAACTGTTGTTTTTTTTTTTTTTCCTGTCTATCTTTTACTACAGGTTAATACGTTAATGATAGTAAGGGACTGCGTTGAACCAGGGAATGAGAGTGAACTGTGTGAACAAAGTGCTTTTTAAAAAAATGTATAGTTTTAAATCTCTCTCGCTCTTTAATGCCATGAAAGATGCCAGCACACGCGCACGCACACACACACACACCCACACACACACACACACCATAGATGCCTGGCTGTTTCTCAGGTAGGCCTCCACTTTTTGCCTGGTTTTCATATCCATCTGTCCATTTCTCCTGCTCCCGCGCTCCGAACGGGAGACTGGGTAAATGCCGGGTCGGCTCACGCTGTCGGGCCGTCCGTCTACGGTCCATTCTCCCGTCAACACCGAGCCCTAATGGGGGAGTGGTGGGGTTTAAGGTTATGGCAAAACCCAGAAAAAAAAAAAAAGTCAAAATCCACTCACCAATCAGAGCACAGCATTCAATAAGAGTTGTCTTATGACATCATTCAGAGGGACAAAAAAAAAAAAAAATGGCCACATGAGTAAAACAGAAGATAATCTCATAATATGTGAGATCATTATCAGCTGTTGAGGTAACTTCATGTCGTTGAAAATATTACACAAGGCTGAATGTTGTGCTGCGATGGAAAGCTTCATACTAATTCATATCAGTGTGTCTCACAGAAGTCTGACCACATCCCAGTGCACTGTGGGATGATACCACATACTGTATAGCATTACCACCAATCGAAAGGAGGGAAACTGTCATGGTTTCCGTCCCAGCGCGCGTGGTACAGGTCGATTAAGATTAAAGATTAAATCTCTGTGATCGCACACATACGCTGTGGACAGTGAGCAGTGAATTGGACCTCTGCATTTAACCCATCTATACACACCCCAGTAGTGAGCACACTCAACCACTAGGCACAGGAGCAGTTGGGAGTTAAGTGCCTTGCCCAAGGACACTTCAGCTGTTGATGTTTTCCTGCCGGTCTTGGGAATCGAACAACTGACCTTTTGGTCACAAGCCCGCTTCTCTAACCACTGGGCCAAGGGCTGCCCAGAGTTTGTCCTTTGAGCAGGATATTGCTGATGACAACGCTCAGCGACTGTACAGACATATCAAAGCAATGCTATACTAACAATCCTATCAGCTAGATCTCTGTAATGCGGTCTGTTATAAGTCAGTGACTCACGTCTAAAGAAGCAAGACTCTTCTGCATTACGCTCTCTGGCCTCAGTCCATAGTGTTCACTCTGTTACATACAGACAGAGAGAGAGAGAGAGAGAGAAAGAGAAGATAATTGCATTTTTGAGTGAATGAATGTGTGTGTGTGTGTGTGTGTGTGGATGTGTGTGTGTGTGTGTGTGTGTGTGTGTCCTAAACACTGTACCTGTGCAGAATTAAGTCTCCTTATGGAAGCGTGTCTGGAGAGGTTGTCCATCTCTATCCTGAGATGGAGAAAAGAAAAAGGGAGTGAGAGAGAGGTGAGGAAGAAGAAGAAGAACGAGGGGGAGGGGGAATCATGAACGGGGGGGGGGGGGGTGTTAGAACTGAAAGAGTAGATTTTATTGGACGGGAAATTATTTGGTAGAAGTTTTACAGACATACGTCTTCTGACTCAGCGCCCTCTTCAGCCTCCTGTTTTTGCGTCTGTGGTGATGGCGCACTACAAACACGACGATCACCATGACAACGACCAGCGCCCCTGCTACCACGCCCACTATGACAAACATTTGATTATCACCAAATATGGCAGCAGGAGACCCCGCTTTTGCAGTACCTGTTTGAGTGCAAACATCCCCCCACCACCAGAGAGAGAGAGAGAGAGAGAGAGAGAGAGAAAGAGAGAATTACAAAAATATCAAGACATGTGACTGTGTAAAATACAGCTCCACAAAGTAATGGTGAGAATTTGCCACATGGGGGCAGTATATACACTACTGTATGGGTTTACTTAAAAACGGGTCAAGTCACTGTACGCAAGGAAGAGGACTGACACGCAAAACAGCCCGAACAGGACATGAAATATAACATGTACGCTACAGCTGTTCAAAACTGTGTTTCTGTCTGAAAAATGATTAACCTTTGATTTTAAAAGTCACATTTCCGCTCCATGAGAATCAGTGTGGTCATTCACGTTAGCGTCATTCCTAGTCATACAGAGACAAATCTGGGAACAGTGAATCACATTCAGACACAGCTGAGACCTGTGGGTTTTTTTTTCCCCTTTGCTTTTGCTGTTACTGTGTGTCCTCGTCAGGTTTTGCTAAAATGATTCACTTATTGGCTGATTTAATGCTTGTCTTACCTCAGGCGTTACTGGTCCTATACTCTCCCCTGAACTCCCTGAATGATTTTGTTCTAACCATAATCAAACACAACTGATTCTGAGATTCAGGGTCTTCTCAGGACCTTGGTTAGTCTAATCTGGGGTGTTTGTTTATGACCGAAAACAAAAGTATCACACAGGTGTGGGCTAGCTCTCTGGTGAAACTCAGACTTAAAAAAAAAAAAAAAAATCAGCGTAGTGTTAGATTTTTCTGCTAAATGTCTGTCAAGGGAGAAGTGAGGCCAATTATACTGGCCTAAAAAGGTTTTACGTTGCCGAACTCTAAGAACTCCAAAATACGGTATCTTGATGATAAAAATAAAAGCAGTGTTAGAACACATCTGGAAAAAATGAAAAACTCATTCGTATTCATATTTGTATTGGGCCAAGGGCTGGTTCAATCAATACAAAATAAAATTCAGCTCTCATGGTTTCCCAGGCTTTTTCTTCCACCTCTGATTTCGAGATGTGTTTTCCTTCCTAAAAATCTGATGAACTAACTCTTCAACTTTGATCATTTGAAACCTGGATCAGATATTAACACTAATAAAAAAAACACTTTTGATGTCAAACACACGCTAAAACACTTTCACCTGGCAACACGACCGCAACCTCCGTTTTTGATGACCCGACAACGTTTGTGGCGACACATTCGTACAGGCCGCTGTCGGTCAAGTTCAGGGGCCATTTGAACACCAGCCTTGGCCCCTCTGCGGAGGCTCCACTTGGCAAAGCTCCACCATCCCTACAGAGCAACAGGAAACAATCACACACACAGTCACCAAAGCACATCAACTGACACTTCAACAACGTCTATCTACAATCACATCAGTGTTAAGAAATACTCACACACACACACACACACACACGCGCGCACAAACAGGCCATGACCAAAATACATTAACCGAAAACTCGACAGAATCAATCAACGGTAACTTCAGTGTTCAGAAATAATATCGTAGCTGAATGAGAAAGTGCTTTTCCGACTGATTTACTGAGATTTATTCATTCCGGAATCCAGATAAGCTAACCTGTCGTGTGAGCCACGAGAAGAAGAAAAAAAAAAAACCTCTATCTTAATGTATCATCTTTGGACAGGAACTCAGTCAGAGCAGAAGACACACCCCGAAACCAAACGCCCTAAGACAGATCCCACCAAAAGCTAAACTCCATAGAGAGAGAGAGAGAGAAAGAGAGAGGTCACGTTGCCATGACAACAGCGTGCCGCCCATCAAAGGCTTCTCATGTTGCGCCCCGCATGCTCTGACTCTGCACAACGCAGCCAAACTGGCCACAAAGCACTTTTCATTCAGCATGAAGGAGAGAGAGAGATGTTCGGGGTATCATTTCAGCATATCACACAGTCACCTAACAAAAAAAACGTTCAGACTCATTTACCAAAGACGCATCAGGCGATATTTAACACGAACACGCCGCGTCAGACTCAAGAATGTTATTATCAAATAACTCCTGTAAAGCCCCCCACAAAAAAAAAAAAAAAATATTGTCATGATTTCATAAAACAATTTTCAGTGCATGCACAAACAACACCCACCCAATAAAAAAATTTAAATCGCTGTAGTACTTGGTAACATGTCCGGTACAAAGCACTGTTTCAGCAGTTCAGTTAAACTACTCCAGTTCAGATGAAACCAAAAACCCGCTAAATGCTTACACAAGAGAAACAAAAGAGCCAATTACACGTTCATCAGTCTTTGTTAAGATGCCATGTGCAGTCTCTTTAATTACTCCTAACAGCGCGTAATTTTTTTCCTCCCTGAGCTTTTCAATCGTCTTTAAAGCAAAGCAGTCATTTAGGACTTAGGATTAGTCTTCTCCTCCTCCTTCCTCCCCCATTCACTCCTCTCTCTCTCCCTCTCCCTCTCTCTCCCTCGCTCCGTCCCACCATTTCTCAGTGACTTTTTACTTTTCTTTTTTTCGTCTTGTCCACCCTCCCCTGTGTGAAAATACCCCCCCCCCCCGTTTTTTTTTTTCCTTTTTTTTATCACAGAGTGCAACGTGACACCACAGCTTTTATTTTACTCTCAAAAGAACGTAGAGAACAAGCATCGTTCTTCCCGTCTAAAACCTGGGCTCTGTGTGTGTGTGTGTGTGTGTGTGTGTGTGTGTGTGTGTGTGCATAGTCTCTGTTGTGCTATGGATTGTTTGGAATGGTAATGTAACAAATCCTACTTGGGTTTGGGATACTTGAAAGGACTAATTTTCCCCAAACACCCTTAATAACACAAACAAATCACCCTCCTTTTCTATAGCAGTCACATCAGCTGGGACGAGCATCGCTGAGCTGTCCAGCGTGTTGAGAGTGGAGGGGGTTACCATTTACCTAAGCACACGTCCAGTTTCCTAGGCTACCTACCCAGACGCCCCCTCCCCCCCCCCCCACTTCCTCTGCCTCCGCCCCCACCCCGGCCCCAAGCAACGCAGGCGATTTCCTCTGACCTCTGGGTCACAGCCGATGTTTTCTTAACGTGAATTCTGGTTCCAAGATGCAGCATGCATGTCTGCATTCTGATGCAGCACCTTAACCTTAACCGGTCCGGCAACTCGCTCTCCTCAGCTATTTGAGTTTGAATGTCGTCCAGCCGGGGGAAGGGAGAGAGGTGGTGACAGGGTAGACAGAGGAAGAAAGAGAGATAAGTAAAAAGAAAGAGAGAGACAGACAAATGGAATGACACAAAGAGAGAGAGAGAGAGAGAGAGAGAGAGAGAGAAAGACAGAGTGAGAAAGCAGCTTGCAGACAGAGGGAGAGGCAAAGGGTGAGAGAAAAAGAGGTCGTAATAGTAAAGAATAGGTGAGGACGTGCAGACGAGTGAAGACAGACGGTGTCACCTGGTCCATGTGAAGTGCTGCGCTTTGGGGTTCCCTCCGCCCTCACACCTGAGCCCAGCTCCTGTTTTACCGACATGCCACTCCTCAGAATAACCAGTAATCACTGCGTTTGGAGGATCTGAGATGTATACACAGACACACAATACACACTTCAGCATACAGGGAGCACAATAGATCAGTAAATAAACAACATCTCATTGCATGACAGCAGAATCATAGCGTTTCTATGAAAAATAATCTAAGATGAACAGCGATGTTGAATGGAAGACTCACACTGCACATTCAGGTTGTTCCTGACCCTCTTGGGTTCCTTCAGAGCCGGGTGTGAAACCAAACAGTCTAAAGGACGTCCGTTCATGTTTCGCAAGGGGTGCACGGAGAAGGTCAAGATGACCTTGCCGCCTTCTATGGTTTTGGCTTGTGATTGGCCGGGCACATCTGTGTCCCAGGCAACCTGTGGCTTGGGGCGGCCCACGGCACGACAGGTAGCGGCCACTTGGAACGTGTTCCCCTCCGTCAAGGTCACGGGCTCCACTGAGGCTATGGGAACCACTGAGGAGAAGAGGAAGAAGAACTGAGTTGACATCAGTTAATGTAAAGCCTACACCTTAACGACAATTCACACGAATTGCGTTAATTTAACCAATCTCGCCAGTGGACTTTAGGCAGAGTGCAGTACAACACTGTAAGTGACAGGTATATTTTATTACAAATGATCAGAGAGCTGACAACACTTTACCCGGACAGGAGAAGTATGGGTTTCCAAAAACAAAGACAAACCAAACACCGCCCGGTGACGAAAATCACCACACCTTTATCTCACAGAGATGACGAGTCAGATAATTCGAAAGTGTAATATCAGGTTGTACATCAAAAACAAAAGAGCCAGTATTAGATCAACTTTTCAAGATGTTTCTCATTTAAAACTCACAGCTAAAGCTGCAGTTCTGTAGGAGGAAGTGATGTGATCTATATTTCTAGCAAGCACATCTACGTGTGAAGAATATAATGCCATTCATCTTAGTCTTGAACATTCTCCTTCCCCCAAGGACATAGACACTAATGTTTTAGAACCAAAGCCTCTGGAAACGCAATTACAGAGCGCTGTCAAAGGTGAAAGCATGTGAAGAACTTCCATTTACTAAACACATTAAAACATCTTCTAACCATTCAGATCCTCTCGCCAAATGCAACTGATAGTTTCCAAATTCAACCCAACATTTTATACATACTTTGATGGCAGAAAGGCAAGTTTTTCAACATCTCGTGCTCACACGGTGGGATAAAGATCCCACGCCACCTGCAGCAGCTATGCAGTACGAGCCTCACTGACTACATGATTACAATCTCTTATCACGTCTTGTCGCAGTGAGTGAAATAAGCATCGTTTGTTGAAACAACGAAGGGTGTCATGAGGTAAAGTCTAAACGAATCATCAGATTAAAAAGTGTTCAAGGGTTAGGAAAAGAGAAATGAAACTTAAATGCTACATGTCAGCTATAAATTGTGCAATTTATAAGTACTAAACTGTAGTCACCCAAACACTTAAGGACTGTATGAATGTTTTTGTGAAGACTGATGAAGGTCATGCCCAGTAGTTATAGAGTAAGCCTTGTTACAGCAATGTTCATTGAAGTACCTCTAGTGTGAGTCAGACACATAGCAATGCTGGTGAACAGCATGGATGAAGGTATGGGAATAAAAACGTCCACAGTCAAGTAAACCATCCCTTCAGTTTAAAGGTTTAAGCTGGAGCTGATTTTGCATTGCGACATCACAACACGGCTGGTGTTGAGGGGAATGTTGAGGAAATTTAAATTTTTGAACATTCTACCAATGCAAGTCTGTGGGATATTCTTTGCTGAAAAATCATTCCTTTTGCAAAAATGGTGTGGTTGTGGGTGAGAACTGCAGGAGACGATGCATTGTGAAAAAAATGAAAACAAATTAAGATGAAAACAAAACTGGAGCAGAAGAGGAGGATAAATATTGCAAAGCATCAATAAATAAACTGAATGAGCAAGCAGAAGAGAGAAGAGAGAAGAGGAGAGAGAGTGGGTAAGAAGGAAAGGTAAGAAAGGAACAAAAAAAAGTGGTAAAAGCAGAAGATCTTACTCCAGACTGTGAGCTGGATGCGTTTTTCGAAGTTTCCGGATGGGAAGGTGGAAATGTGGCAGGTATACTTGGCCTCGTCCGACTCCTTCGAGTTTCGGATCAGAAGAGTGCAGTCGTGCAAAGGTGTGACATTTTCAAACTGCACATGATCCACAAAACCAGGAAACTCTACCATACACAAACACACACACATGTCAACATAAGATTTGATAATTGATATGTAAAAACAAATAGCTGGAGTCCAGTATTCTGCAGAAGATTCTACTGGTCGCTTCCTTCTTCCTTCTTTCCTCTTTTTCATAAAAACACGACAGAAAGATCGGGCAATATTTTAAAAAAAAGAAGAAAAAAACGTAAAATACCAAATTACAAAATTCTCAGTGTTGCAACTCCGATTGCAGTAATCAAATGTTGTAATGTTCCTTGAAGCATGTAGGTTGCGTTTTCCTTGCTCTCTCTCCTCCCCGGACGATTTTTCTTAAACCTCTTTCATTTAGGCTATTTGACGTAAATTAAAGCAGCCAAAACAGTAGCTAAAAGAGACGCTTTGTCTTTTCGTTCATCTAGACAGCTGTACAGACTTCTGACGCTGCAAGTCACGCCAAGGAAAAGAAGAGCAGAGAAAAGCCAAACAGCTTGACCTCAAGATGCTTGTAGTGATGAGGAACGCATTATCTGCATTTTGATTTATTCCACTTTATTCTCTCATAACCACCTTTTTGTTTTCCTCCACATCAGCGACATGAGAATAAACTTTTACATATTATAGTTAACTGTTGGCCGTCATCAACAGAAATCTCCATTACTGTGCCCAACATTTATGAAAATGTGTTTATTTACGGCTGTATTCATCCATCGCTGTGGATTTTCGGCTGTATTGCTGAGTTTTAGGGGATTTGCCATGTTAATAAGTTTAAGACACTTATTCCGTTTTCTGAGTAGCATTTCGTTTAAGACGGCAAACAAGCTGAGGATGCAACTTCAGAGCTCTGCAATGGGGCAGTGTATGTGTGTGTGTGTGTGTGTGTGTGCGTACCTTTCGTCCCCTCTGTAATGTGTGCCATGATGATATGCTCCTCTGCCCCACCTGGCCTCATTCTTGACCAGGTGACCTGGACCACCTGCTCCTCCCCCTGCAGTCTGAACTGGCAAGGCAACCTGGTCCCCGTTCCCTCCATAGATGTAAGTGAGGCAGGGGAATCCAAAAACTGTAAACATTCACACACTGAGAGAGAGAGAGAGAGAGAGAGAGAGAGAGAGAGAGAGAGAGAGAGAGAGAGAGAGAGGAAATGTGAGAGAAAGAGAGAGAGAGAGATGCAGCAGCTCTGTTTAATCATGTGTAGTATTTGAGAGAGATTTTTGTAATTGTTTAACTGTATCAGTGTGTGGGTGAATGGGTGGGAGACTGGATGGTATTGTCTGTGTGAGTGTTAATGATCAACTTTTTTCTCTTTTAATCCTGACTGATCACACCAGACACACACAGAGGTGTCACAAAACACACGGAAAAAGACAAGGACATTTTAAAACACAAACACACACACACACAGTGGTTCTCTGTTCATTTCTTGCGCATTACAGTGTTAACTATCCCTTTACTCCAGTAAAGAAGATTTGCCCTCAGGGACACAACAGGCCAATACACAAAAAGTCAAAACAAAGAAACAAACAAGCAAACAAAACACACGCAATCCTGCCACAGGACATACAACAAACATAAGACAAATCTTGCATTTCCACATTTGGCCAAAGACAAACGGGAAATCACACCCACATAGCAACAAGAGTATTGCTGGGGGGTGTCTGTCTTACACAGCCACCTACATGCATTTTATTTGTGAGCATTCACTGTGACTGAACTGAAACTGCAGTGAGTCAAACCACTGTGCATTACTCACCCACTGTTTGTTTCAGTAAGAATGTGAACTGACTACATTCATTAGTGACTTCTGCGGCCAACTCAAACTGACAGGCATCAAACACTTCCCACACATGGTGTTATTAACTTATTATCTCGTGGTCAAATAGAGACCACTCACACACACACACACACACACACACACACACAGGTTTACCGACTGTCTGTGTCTATTCAAATGGACAGGTATTTACCATATCGCTACATCAAATAAACACCAACGAACCCATATCAAGTGAATGGGGAGCTTCTGTGTACATTACTGATGGAGCATTAAGCATAAATCAGTTCTTACGACTCACCCATAACTCTCAGTAGTATCAGCCCCAACAAGACGACCTGTCCCGACATTTTTCTCGTTCGGTTGTCCGGTAGAAGTGGGGCCCAACTTCGGTCTCTCCTATCCGCAAAGTACTGATAACGCCAACACTAAGTAAATTGCCTAGAGTCCGGCGATTCGTAGGCTGAAAACGTAGACATACCGTCCGAACGATCTGAGGAGTGACAGCCCCCAATAGTATCCAATGCAATGCCTAACTTTCCTTTTGCCAACACTCAAGTTAACACCTGCAGTTAAGATTCTCTGGAACAAGTCAGTCCACCTGTGCGAGAGTGGAAAAAAATGTCACATTTCCGACTGAGTCACTTCAGACAACCGCGGGTGACCAATTTTCATGTAAAGCATATCCCGAGAAACGGATGTATACCAAAATATTATTGAAAAAAAAAAACTGTTTATTTCACAGTGTCACGAAGACGCCGGTTACAGTCCGCTGTAAAGAGGACTAATTTTTGGTTTTTCTCTCCGGAACGCGTGGTGCCAGCAGGTAAAGACTAACACCTTACACCTGTCTGCTCGCGTGAACTTAAACACCCTCCCCCTGTCACCTCTTGATCTTGAATTGGTGTGCCGTGTACCGATTTCCGTCTGTGGCCTAATTCAAAACGAAGTGACCTTTGCTCTGTCCGTGGATGTTAGTTGTAATGACAATTTTACCTTCCGCCGCCGACCACAGCCTTGATTGCCAGTGTAAAGCTAGGTCCTTGTGTGTCTTTTAGCGCAGACTCACTAACCTACAGTTTTGGAGAAAAAAAATAGAAACCGCATTCGGACGCACTGCTCCGCGTGTTTTCACGCTGTGGCTATGTTTATTTTGGCAGGTAGCATTAAGAGAGTTTGCACAGTTACCCTGTTAGACTACCAAGACCACGAACCAGAAAAACTTGTTCTGATGCAAATAATCAGTACACGCTGTCTATGCTGAATCAAAACTGTTAGCAATAGCATCTCCGCACAGCTACCTCAACTCAATAATCAAAAATAATGAACTTCAGTCGACCAGTTGCATGCCTGACGTACGTCCACAAATATCTCCGCAACGGCCCTATTTGAGGCAACATTATACTGTGGATGCAACGGCATCTAGTGGTAAAACGCCATCATGACAGATGTCACTAAAGTGACCCCCTGTAGAATCGAAAAATACATGCCAGCATGTGTACTAAATAAATAAATTTTTAAAAAGACACAGAACGTAGTCGAATGGTACGCAAATTAACCAAATTAAAACTGAACTGAGGTGCGTGTTTCTTGAGATTGGTGACTGTCATGTTTTTTTGTGTGTGTGTTCTAAATAAGAATATCTCGGTTGTTGAGTTCATCACTGTAGGAACAATTGTTTACATTTTTTTTTTGTATCGTATATGGTGATGAGCGTCTACACAGGAAACCAAAAGCAGTGTTCCCATGAGTAGGCCTATTGGAACTGTCGGCTTACGATCCACACGATAACCGTTCTCACCCGGTTTATCCACTTTATCAACTTCCTGAATTGTCGTCTCGGTACGTATTTTTTAACCTGCAAAGATACATAAAGAGTGTACATGTATATTAAATAGATGTAATTATTCGCATATTAAAGTTTAAATAGGAATATGAAACGTGGTTCCAGAGTAAAAGTACCGTTTTATTAAATGAGGTTCCAAATAACAATCAACAGACATTCACATATGGTCAGTGATAGCACAGATGTTCAATTGAATCGTTCTGCTGAGACACAGTGCGAAAGGCTTGATCATTGTATTCATTTTAAATAAAAGGCCGCGATATACATCATTTATAAGGCAGCAAAATATTCTCCAGTCTATTCTACGTTATTTATATGTACATAAAGTACACGTATAAATAATTCAGAACCATATATTGTCATACATTAATATTCAGTAACATTCTTAAATATTTACAAACAGCATTATGTTTCCGAACAAGAATTAATGTGACAGGCAAAGACGATGGAATGCATTAAAAAAAACCGTTAAGCGTTAGACACGTTCGTTTTTCAAAAGCTACGCTGCGTAACTGTTGTGGTCAGAACACGCGCGCTGTACTTGAATTGACAGCGTTCTGATGGGAGACTTAAAATCACACAGCTGCTCCTTTGCTCTTCACCTGCAAAGTCTCATAAGTTTCGTTAGGTCGAGGACTTAAACCCTGAGAGAGAGACAGAGGGGGGGGGGGGGGGGGGGGGGTGATAACTGTGAGTGAAGCTGTGTTTGCGTATATGTAGTATTAAGATTCTGATTTTATGATTAGATATAGTTACACTGACTCCAACTCTTCTAGCTAAACACATATATTAAGAACATGAACAGAGGAGAAAAAAAAATTAAAAAGAGAAATTTACCTGATAGATGCCTTCTGCTTTTTCCTGTTGCTGTGAAAGGATGGATTGTTGGACATTAATACGCTTGACAACAGAACAAAATCAGATCTAAACAGGAACATCAAAATTTCCTGGACTCAGTTTCACAACTGCGGTAATATGCTCCTTGACAGAAAGAGAGGCATGCATAGCTCACATCCTCTTTCTGTTCATCTTTCTCTCAAACCCTCTGCACCATCTCCTCTGCCCTCTCTTTCTGACCGACTGAAAGAGCGGCTGAAGAGAGGGGAAAAGGAGAAGAGAGAGAAAGAGAAAGAGAGAGGACATTTTTAACCACGCTGACAGTTTTGTTTGATCAGACTGAGGCTGCTGGGTGTGTTTGATTCGTTTCAAAGCTGTGTCACTAGAATAAGGATTAGGGATTAAGGATTAAGGTATAGTAGAAAAGGGTACTGCGCTACAACAGGCCTATAACTGGATGAGGGTCAGGTATCATGCTCAAATCTCACAGCTGCAGATGAGCTGGTAAAGACAAGTAAGTACGTATAAACAACCTTGAACACACTCACACATACACACACACACACACACACACACACTCACACACACACACACACACACATACACACTCACACACACACACACGCACTCACATACGCACACACATACGCACACACACACACACTCACACACATTCTTCAATGAGACACACATACATATCATTTACCTCTTTTCCAGATTGTGGACGCATCTGACAATAATAAAATAGAAATGAAGAGTCATTCTCATTACACAGTTACACTGCCAACTCTATTAGCAGAGAAATATTATAAGAAAACAGCTATAACTCTAAGAATGAGTAAAGATCATAGAATGGAGAGAGAGAGAGAGAGAGAGAGAGAGAGAGATAACCAAGGTCAGATAACTGCTGTGTTCTTTTCACTTATTCCATGTCTTGTTTAATAAGTTCATTACGAATTCCAAATCTCTGCGGAATTATACATAGGGGGTTTTTTTTCGTCTCTTCGTTTGTTTTTTTTTAAAATATGCTTTCACAATGTCCATAGATTTAATGAAATATGTTAGCCTTTCCTGGCGATTTAATACTTTGGAAATACTTTAGACACATGTAACTCAGGTTGTGCAATCTGTCTGAGAAAAAGGAACCAGTGTCATAGACCGTGACGTCTTCTCACACCCCATACCATTTTTTCTTTGCATTTTGTCTTTTTCGAGTTAATTGTGCAATCGCTCCTCAAAGTCTTTTGGCAAAAGAACTCGAGCGTGACAGAGTGTTTCCCCCACTGGGGCAAAGCTATGCACAGGCCCATCCCAACGCAGCTGTCAAAGAGGAATCTAAAGTCTGAACCTTGGACTGTTTTTCACCTTTTCTCATTTTTTATCTATCTATCTATCTATCTATCTATCTATCTATCTATCTATCTATCTATCTATCTATCTATCTATCTATCTATCTACCTATCTATCTATCTTGTCTTTGTGTCTGTCCGATTATTATTTCCTTACGTAAATATCATACACTCTAGGAGAATAATGTATAGCTCTTTTAGTGCATCAGACAGAGCTGAACTAAACCGCATAATGTCGGTGCTGTAAGCTCTAAACACGAAAGCTGTGAGAGAGAGAGAGAGAGAGAGAGTGTGTGTCAAGAGAATGACAGGATATGCTTATGGTATTACTTACCCTCAGTCTGCAGTACAGCACAGTCAACACCACACCATAGATGACCAGAATCGCGTCCAGTATGTAACAAAGCTTCCCATCGTCCGTCGCCGCTGAGGGAGACGAGACACACACGCAAACACACATGCACTTAGTGAATTAATATGCATTCCAGTGAACTAACACAGTAGCACTTATGAATTCATTGTAATGTCATTGTCATGTAGGAGTCCCCTTGCGATTTCCTCCAAGATCTACGCATTTCAAGCAATAATTTTTTTGCACTTTGCAGCTAAGCCTATTGTATAGTTTTTTGCATTTCGTTGTGTCAATACACCGGCCTTTGTATAATGGTGTACTTAATTACTGGGCTAATACTTAGCGCTGTTCAATATGTAATTCTCAGTATTTTGGTCAGAAACTAAAGTTTTGTCAGGTTACAAAATGCTTTTTTCCCCCCCCTTCACAACAGAATATCCTATTGGCTTTTTCCTCATTTCATACATGCCTCCTCTTTGACACATAAAGGCTGAGTTTTGCCAGGCATGGATCCTTCACAATCTGTACACTCATGTTAAAGATTTTTGTCACACAAGTCTTGGATAACAACAAACAAACAAACAAACAAACAAAATCTCGTAACTGTCATTACCAGCTTTTCCACAGCCTCTCTGACCTCAGATAAATCCGATCTTACGGTCTTAGTCAATTATGACGTTTGGAGACTGATCGACCTTGCTGATAGCATATATTTTCCAGTCCTCCTAATTGTCTTACCAGTAGTTCAGATATGTGAAAGCCTTTTTAACAGCTTTGTTCCGCTGCTGGGTTATTTTTACATCACATCGAATCAGATGTTAATTACAAAGGAACTTTGGATATTTAACAATAGAACTTAACAATAGAGCAGAAATCAGTTTAGCACAGTTAAGTGTATGTTTCTGGACTCAATTACTTGCAGTTAATCTGTAACAGAACATCATTATTACTACAGGAATGTTTATCACACATCCAGACCAGCTAATCTCTTGTTCACTCTCACAGAATTAAAAAAAAAAGAATCTAGAATATATTTTTCGTTAAGGAAAACAAAGGAAATATATAAAAGCAACCAAACGTACGAAGCAAAATTGTAGATAATGAAAAGGTTAATTCTGAAGAGGACTAAAATGTCTGTCTGTCAGAGAAGAGTGGAACCTCTTACCTGCACTCCCAAAATTCAGGAAAAGAACCAAAAACACCACTGATCCTTTCATTTTGGCCTTTTTTTGGCACAAGAAACTGAAAAAAAAACCAAATGTAAAGTAGAGTTGCCGCTTTCTCACTCTCTTTCTCTCTTTCCTTTTAGACAGCCCCGCAGAGAGGACTGAGAAAATGCCCTTAATCAGGAAGCTGTGGTTTTAGATGCAGTGTCCGTTTTGACAGTGGCCTCATTCCCCTCCCCAAAACTCACACCACACGCGAACATACACACATATGCACAAACACCTCCCAACCACCTACAAACCAAGAGCCCTTCCTCTTTCTGTGTAAAAAACAGACAAATGAAGTAGACCGGAAGAAAATGAAACATCACATGAAGGACCCAGTCTCTAAATACATAGCCAATAGATAACCAAAAAAGGTCAGAATGAGTTTCATTTTGGGGGGGTGGGTGGGGGGGGGTATTTTAACACCACATTTTCAGTCCAGTGTAAATATTATATAGGAACATACACACACACACACACACACACACACACACAAACACACAAAGGAGGGCTGCTTAGGCCACTCTAATCCACGTCCACCTGGGGCAGGATCCTTCCACAGGGGGCAGGATCCTTCCACATAAGGCCTAAACCTCAACTCCCTGCTCAACTCTGTCTCACCACAGTCTTGTTGAGAATCTTTAGAGCTGATTGTGGATGAAAACCTGTCGTGATTGACAGCTGGGATGAGGGTTGGGCCTGTGCTCTGAAGATACAGGAAGTAGTGACTGAGACTTCTGTTGAAGTCATAGCCATTTTGAGGAAGGACATTAGCACGTGAACCAAGATGGCCCATATGCTAACAGACAACCACCGGGTGATGGAAGACTATGACAGTGTAGTCCTGGTTTGACTTTTTCTTTTCTTTTCTTTCTTTTTTTTTTTTGTAGACATTGGGATAAACAGGATTTGGTCCGTTGAAGTGTGCCCTGGTGTGGTATCCTAAACTTGTAAAATAAATAAATAAATAAATAATTAAAGAACTATCCGGAGAAACGTGTAATGTGCTTCACTTCAGCTTCTTCTTTTTCTTTTCTCCTTTTCAACATTGCAACATATTTCTACATAACTCTACAGGGTCCTCTAGTGCCCTCAGGCTGTCTCTCACTGCAACAACATTTCCCCTTTTCTTGAGGGAATTGCTTCTTACGTGAACCAGTAAAATGAAGCATTTTTGTTTGAAACCACATCCTGTAATAGTATCAAGTGTCAAATAACTTATCAGAAAGCAACAACCTGAATCTACAAAATAAATGACTGAATAACCATAACTGACCTTTATACCAGGTAATAATCGTTTTAAATGCAAGTCGGTATGCAAAACTAGCCTTAATCAGTCAATATAAAGTAACCATTACATTATGAATTCATTCATTCATTCATTCATTCATTCATTCCTTAGCTGCTTATCCTAACCAGGGTCGCAGGGGTGTTTGAGCGTATCCCAGAGCTCATTGGGCGAAAGGCAGGGAAACATCCTGGACAGGTCGCCAGTCCATCACAGGGCAGACACACAGACTAACACATTCACACCTAGGGTCAAATTTAGTATCTGCATGTCTTTGGACAGTGGGAGGAAACCCACACAGACACAGGGAGAACATGCAAACTCCACTCAGAAAGGACCCTGGCTGCCCAGCCAGGTATCGAACCCAGGACCTTCTTGCTGTGAGGCGACAGCACTACCCACTGCATCACTGTGCACCCCCACATTATGAATTGAAACATGATATTACACATTCACATTTCTTATTCACCATGTATGAGGTTCTCTTATGATTTTCTTTCACTCAGTCCTTAGAACAGTATGAAATTATTGAACTTTTTTTCCCCCCACATAACAGCATCAGTACCTTTTAGTTTCAGTTAGAACAGTATTCTCAGTCCATAGATCTTATTTCTTTTCTCTTTACCTCACAAAATCTGTCAATCACTGAGGTGGTGGCTCTCTGTCTCTCAGGTTCCGTCTCGGGCCTGGTTCATGTGCGTCATGACGAACGTTCTCAGGCGCAGTGAGCCTGTCAATCACAGTCTCATTGTCCTAATTGGTGCAGGCTAGAGTAGAGCCTCCTCTGGAGAGCGTGCCAGGCTTGATGCATTCCACTACTCTGACCGTCGCTGAGCAGGTAAGCACTCAGTCCCACTTTCTTAACGATTGTAAGAGGCTCTGTGAGTCTGGATGATCCCTTATGAACATGCTCAGGTCCACAGAGACCTCCAGACACCGTCACTCACTCGGAACACGAGCATTTTTGCCCCCCGTCTTTCTGTCTGTGTACTCCTTGCTCCTCTATCGCTTGTGTTTCACAGTCTCTTTCATTTGCTTGTGTGGTTTGGTTTTGTGAGAGGCAGGAAGGACATTCAGCTTTGTGCACAGCTTCCTATTTCTCAGCAACTCAAATGGAGTAGCTCCTGTTGTAGCATGTGGTGTAGCATGACAGTTCTGTAAGAATTCTGTTAGTGCTTGTTTCCATGGTCTGTGCATTCTTTCAGCAGTCGGCATGCACTCTTTAAGCATCCTGTTGAATCTCTCGATAGTTCCGTTTACTCTCGGATAGTAGACACTGGAGTGCAGGTGCTTTATCTCTCTCTCTCTCTCTCTCTCTCTCTCTCTCAGAAAGTTGGCGAATGCATGGGAGGTAAACTGACATCTGTTGTCAGAGACCAGGTAGGAAGGACTTCCTTCACGACTGAACACTGAAGCTAAAAAGTGTATATTCACCCCTATAGTGACAGTAGAGACAAATACCACTTCAGGCCACTCACTGTAATAGTCGGTGAGAGTGATGGCATAATGGCAGTCCCATGTGGCACACTCAGAGAGACCTGTGATATCGATGGCCACCTTTTCCCATTGTCCATCTGGCAGTTCCACTGGCGTAAGTGGTGCAGGTGTAAGCACTTGGTGGTCTGTACGTAGCACAAAGTGATGTTGCCACAGAAAGGTTCTCCACCTTTCTATTGCCCAAACACATGCACGTGCTTTATGTTTGACAGTAGAATACTTTCTTTCAGCAGGAGAAAGTGTCCTGGATGCAAAAGCTATGATCCTCTCTGTGTCATTTGGGTGAAGCTGGGTAAGTAAACCCCGAATCCATAGTCAGAGACATCAGTAGTCACATAAGTAGGCAACTCAGGGTCGTATAGTGCTAGAGCAGGGCTCTTCACTGGCAGTCTCTCAATCTAAGTAAAATTGGACTCAGCTTGGCAGCTCATTTGAACATCAGTTCTGTAGATTCCTTAAGTGCTGCACGCAGTGGTCGAACAACAGTAGAGAAGCCAGGAATGAACTTACTGTGCCATGATGCAAGGCCCAGGAAGTTCAAGTTCAAGTTCAAGTTTATTTAGAGCCCAATATCACTGTTTACAGTCTCAAAGGGCTTTACAGGCCACAATAGTCAAATCAAAACAGGACGGCACCCCCTGACTTAATCCTCATGGCGGGCAAGAAAAAACTCCCCAAAAACCCAAAAGGGAATGGGAAAATGGGAGAAATCTTGAGAAGGACCACAGAGAGAGGAGACCCCTCCTTGGCCAGACAGGTGTGCAATAGGTGCCGACCACGTGGGCAGTTACAATTGAAAGTAAAGGATCGCAGGGAAGATATGTCATGTGGGGCAGGTGCATCGGCAACTGCATTGACCCGATCTTGGTCAGGGTGAAGTCTATCTTTGGATTATGGTGTGGCCCAAGAAACGCAAAAGAGATCTGGTTGAACTTACACTTACACAACACGACATAACACCTGGGAAAATGACTGGTGTTTAACAAAGAGAAGTTTTTTTCAGTAAACTAGAACCAGGCAGTCAAAAGTTCATTAGCATCATCATCATCATCATCATCATCATCATCATCCACAGACTTTCTTGCCACTGCAGGCAGATGGCCTACACAACCATTTCTATCTTTTTCTGTCCTTTGCCTCGTGCATCTAAGCGACCCTTGCTGTAGCTTCATTAAAATCTCTCCAGCATTTCTTTGGTTTTCCTTTTCTTCTGTTCTACCTCTTGGGGTCCATTCTGTGGAGATCTTTCCCCATCTCTCATTACTCATTCCTGCTACGTGTCCTGCCCATGTCCATTTCAGTTTGCTAACCTTTACAAAGTACCGTCACACACCTTGGTCATTTCTATCTGGGTAAACTGTAGGATTCAAATGCAGACCAGCAGATGACTGATCTTAAGGAGTTTTATTCAGGTAATAGGATGCAGGATGCCAAGGCAAACATGTTTCAACAGGGTAGGTAAAGAACAGGGGTTATACAAACTAGAACCGCCACTGCAGGTGAGCACAGAAAATGGTGGGAAACAAACGATGACAGGAAGTAGAACACAACAGGTGACTGACGGGGTCAGAGCACATGGGAAACCAATATAAACAAAAGCACATGGCCAAGAAAGAACACAAAAGCAAATGGCAGCCGAAACCAGACGTGACCAGCAGGGGAATCACAGCAAAACAAAATTTCATGCAGGAACCCTGACAATTTCTCTGAATTCTTTGTTCCTCCATCTTTTTCTTCTAATGATATTAAGCACTGACCTCTCCATGCTTCTCTGTGCTACTGCCAGTTTCTGCTGATATGGTTAATGTCCAGGTTTCTGCTCCATATGTCATGGCTGGTAGTATGACTCCATTCATTATTTTTCTATTTAGCAGACTTTTCCTTTAATAATGATTTGTGCTGTCTGAACCTTGTCCATCCCGCTGTGATTCCATAGTTGATTCTTTGCTTATATCCTTGTCTGGTGTGATCGGCTGCCCTAGATAGATGTATTCTTCTACATGTTAAATGATTTCGTTTTCTATCTTTATGTCTGTTTTCAGTGTTTGTCTGCTAACTTTGCTGCACATAACCTCAGTCTTCTTCTTATTTATCTTCATACCGTTCTTCATACCTTCTGCATTCAAGGGTGACAGCATTCTTTTAAGCTTTGCTTCATCCTTTGAGAACAGGACAATATCGTCAGCAAATCTGAGACTGGTTAGTCTTTCTCCGTTGATGTTTATTCCCCCATTACCAAAGTCCACTCTTTTGAAAATTTCCTCCAATGCTGCTGTGAAAAGAACGGGGGACAGTGTATCTCAATCTTGCTGCTCAGCTCTTCTCTGTCCCTATCTGTGCTGTTCCACCTTTCTAAGTGTTAGTCAGTATGTTTTACATATTTCGTTGCCACACCCTGGTTTATTATTGCTGATCGAATCGGAGGCTTTTTCGTAATCGACAAATGGTACAAATAGCAGTATCTGGTATACGTTACACTTCTCTAGGACTTGGTTGATCCATAGTGGAGTACCCTATATATATATATGTGTGTGTGTGTTTATGTGTGTGTGTGTGTATATATATATATATATATATATATATATATTTAGAGAGAGAGAGAGAGAGAGAGGGAGAGAGGGAGAGAGGGAGAAAGATTGGTGCAGAGAGATAGATAGTGGTGCTGCAACCTTGTCATTGTGTCTTTAAGATTTGTGGCTGGAGTCCAGATAGATGTGACATTTGTTATGACCCTGGGTCATAAGTGTGTATTATTTTGTGTGCTGTTGTTTTTCTCCCCCTGCCTGTGTGTGGTGCTGTTTCCTCCCCTGTCTGTTGTGTTTTCCCGTATGTCTCTCTGTCCCTTTAATGTGTTGCTCCGCAGGTGGCGATCGAGGATTGGCCCACGGTTGACGGCGCCAGTTTTACAAAGACGCGCCATCCAGATGCCGGTTGCCTCTCGTTTTGCCCTGGCCACTTTGTCCATATCCGTTCGTTTGTGATTCGATAACTTGCTGTGTGTGTTTTGAGAAAGATTTGTTGTATGTGTTTTGGAGAAAGATTCGTTGTATCGTTTGTAAAACTTTATTTGTGTGTTTGTGATTTTCGTTGTTGTAAAAAAAAGTTGTAAATAATTTTCGTGTTAACTGTTCGGGTAGTGGTAGGGGGTGTGAAGCCATTTTTGTTGCTCTCCTTTTCTCCTGTTTTTTCGTTAGGGAGTTAGGGAAGTTTTCTGTATTTTCTTTTCTTTTATTTTTGGAAAGTAGGTTATTTAGTTTGGGTTGTATAGATTGTTTTGTTTGTTGTTTTGGCCGCGCTAACCCCCGAAGCTTTTTACTACCACTTCTGTAAATAAATCACTTTTTGGATTGTAATTCGTGGGCACGGGTCATCACTGGGTACAGGAAAAGGGGGGGGGTCACTTTTGTTATGCTCGGTAACCCCTAGGCTGGGCATAACACATTCTCAGAGTCTGTACTGATTGGTGAAGTGCAAAGTGCAATCGAAGGAGACAGCGGCTGATGATGCAGGCTGATCCTGTGAGCACACAGTCATGGTGACAAAGCTGCACTTCTGGGAGGCCCACCTATGTGTGTGTGTTTGGGTATACAGCCTGGTGTGACCGGGTTCACAGAGACTGTAATTATATGGTAATTCTAAAAAAGTTCTGTCAATACTCCTTACCTGTAGGTGGCGCTCTCCATCTAGAGATGGGTCCTAGGCTATAACCTGTAAGACACAAAAACAATAGAGTTCAGTAAAAGCAATGGTCACGTTAACCTCGTGTCTCTGCGAGTTATTAAGTTATCACTAGACATCAGTATTAGTCCATACAACAATAACATGGTGTCAGAAGTAAAGCATGGAGCAGTTAAAGTCTCCGAACGGTTTGTGCTTCGAAGGAAATCTGGCAGAAAACTGGCGAACACGGTTTCAAAAGTTTAACCTGTATCTCATTGCAACTGGCATTGCAGAGAAGAGTGAGAAAAGTGAAATGCGTGACATTCCTTCACATGGCCGGGGATGAAGCAATAAAGGTATTTAACACCGTGGACTTGGATGATGATGTGGATGATTTGGATGTGCTCGGAGAAAGATTACCAAGTACTGCGAGCCACGGAAGAACATTATGTATCTGAGGCATATGTTTTTTACGAGAGCACAGGGACTGAATGAGATAACTGATGCATAGGCTACGTGACAGACTTGATGAATAAGGCCGCGGACTGTGAATTTGCATGATTGATGGATGAACTGATAAAAGACCGCATTGTCTGTGGTGTTAACAGTGACACTGTGAGAGTTAGGCCACTCAGGAAAACAGACTGTGGATATCTGTCGAGCTAGCGAGATGACGCAATGTCACATGAAAGAGCTGCATGAGGAGGCAGAGGTAGCTGTGAATAAGATTACTGAATCAAAGTCAGCTGTCAGACAGATGAAATCTAAACAGACAGGGAAAGTGAGGGAAAATCTACAATGAGTGCTAATGAAAGAACCATTTCAGTCACGTGTGCAAATCACTAAAACAAGAGACAAGTCTCGAAAAACGGAGAGAAAGATCGATGAGAAGAAAATGTTGAATTGTTTATGGGCAGCATTGAAATCAGGCAAAGTGAGCAAACAGGTGTAAGGCTCGGACAACTACAACTGAAAATGAAAGTCAGAGAGAGACTCAAAATAAACAACTGCATGTTTACCTTAAGGTTAGACACAAGAGCAGAGTGCAATGTGTTGTCATGCAAACAAGAAAACACCACTGCTGAAGTCAAGCTGCAAGTTAGTTGCTTACTCCAGCCACACGATGGAGCCAAAGGCTAAGGCCATGCTTTCCACATCGCAGAACAAGACTCACCAGCTATCCTAGACAGGGACACATGCTCAAAACTAGGACTGATCAAAAGAGTTTACAAAGCAGAGAACAAAGGCAAAACTGACATTCTTAGCGGATACCAAGATGTGTTTACTGGTCTAGGATGTGTACCAGGACTGCACCATATCCAGCTCAATCCAGATGTTGCTCCAGTTATTCATATGCCACGAAAAGTACCCGTAGCACTGAAGGACAAGGTGAAAACCTTACTGAAAAGAACAGAGGATCTTGGGGTTATTATGAAGCACACTGAGCCTGCAGATTGGGTTAACAGCATTGTCAAAGTAGTGAAGCCCAAGAAACTCAGAATCTGCATCGATCCACAAGAGCCATAAAGAGAGAACACTACCTGTTGCACACTGTTGAAGGGACTGTTTGCTGGGATTCCAAATGCAAAAGTGTTCTTGGTATTGGATGCCAATCATGGCTTCTGGAAAGTAGAGCCGGATGAAGAGAACTCCAAACGATGTACTTTTAACACTCCTTTTGGGAGATATCGTTTCCTGAGATTTCCATGTGATGTTTCCTCAGCTCCAGAAGTTTTTCAAAAATGCATTGTACAAAGGCTGGAAGACTTAGAGGGAGCTGTGAACACTGTGGATGACACCTTGGTGTGGAGTGAAGACGTGGAACAGCACGACAGGAGACTGAGACAGCTGCTACACAGAATCAGAGGCATCAATTTGAAGTTGAACAAAGCAAAATGCAAGATCAGAATGACTGAAATCAGCTACGTTGGACACGTTCTGACTGCACATTGAAGCCAGGAGGAATTCAGAGCAATACAGAACACACCAGAGCCAGAAGACATAGCTGCATTGATGAGGTTATTGGGCATGCTTCAGTATCTGGTAAAGTTTGTCCCAAACCTCTCAGACTTGATTGCACCTCTATGGAAGCTCCTACAAGGTGAGATAGCTTGGCATTGGGAGGCAGAGCAACAGAAGAGCTTTAAAAGGCTGAAGTCGCTTGTGACCAACACCCTGGTGCTAAAGTATTATGATGTTAACAAAGAGGTAACTCTGTCAGTGAAGCCTGGGAGCAGTGTTACTTGAAATCTCTTACCGAGTGTCAGAGAGGGTACGCTCAAGTGCTTTTGGTGATTGTGTAGGGATGTGAAAAATCCCAGCAGTACACCTACGGTAAGACAGTGCAGGTGGAGTCGGATCACAAGCCCTTTGAGACAGTGTTCAAGAAATCTTTCCAAAAAGCTCCTCCAAGACTTCAAAGGTTGCTGATGAGATCTCAGCCCTACGATCTGCATGTCGGCTACAAGCCTAGTAAAGAGCTGCAGACACACTGAGCCGAGACTACCTGACAGAGCAACCCGAGCAACTCCTGGAAGACGAGTTACGAGTACATCTCCTATCAGCTCACTTACCAATCTCAAAAGAGAAGCTGAACACATTCAAAAACGGCAACAACAGCAGATGACAAATCGCAAGATGGTCATGGAAGTGGTTCAGTCAGGATGGCTAGCAGAAAAAAGACAAGTTCCAGAAGGCATAAGAAAGCACTGGACATTCAGAGAAGAACCTACCTGTTCCGACAGGCTACTCTTCAAGAACATGTGACTCCTGCACATACCTTGAGAACAGGAATGCTTGAGACAGTTCACGAAGCTCATCTAGGTGTTGTCAAATGTAAGAAGAAGGGCAAGAGATGTCATGTTCTGGCCCAGCATGGCTAAGCAGAATGAAGATGTCTTGTTGAGGTGTGCTGTCTGTAACCCTTTCAGGCAGAGCAACACCAAAGAGCCACTCGTCTGCCATGACACTCCAGACAAAGGGGCAAAAGTGGGAGTCGATTCGCTTCACTACGACCAAGGTGAAGATCTACGGTGTGCAGATTACTTTTAAGTTTCCTGAGATTGCCAAGCTCACACAGACAACAAGCAGACGGCTGTGACAGCCCTAAAATCAACCTTTGCAAGACATGGGACTCCGGACGAAGTTGTCTCGGACAATGGCCTGCAATTCACAAGTGCAGAATTCAGAACGTTGACAGAGAGTTGGGAGTTTGTACATACCACATCCAGTCCCGGATTTTCACAGTCGAAAGTACAAAGTAAATGGGCAATCCAGACAGTAGAGAACTTGCTAAAGAAAGCACAGCAAAGACAAAGTGATCCTAACATTGCTCTATTGGAATACAAAAATTCACCCCTGGGGGACATGAGATCGAGGATTGAAAACAAAACTGCCAACGTCAGCACAGCTGTTGAAACCGCAACTGTACGAAGACAGCTGAAGCAAAAACAATACTTTGATCGTGGAGGAAAACAGTTATCACTTCTGACGGATGGGAAGAAGGTGACAGTAAGAGTCAAAACCAACTGGCAACCAGTAATCATGTTAAGAAGTCACAAAAAACCCAGATCCTTTGAAATCCAAATGCCTGTTCGAAACATCTTCAGGAGAAATTGGCGCCACCTGCTGAAGGCCAGAGAAATGACTTTTCCACAGCCGCGCTCTCTAGACCTGGAGGACTTTCCTTCAGTCAACAGTGCACCTGCCAAGAGTCACACAACAGTGCAACCACCTGCACTGTCACAAGTGAAAGGAACTGTGACATCACTTGTGGACAGGGGAGAACCAGTCAAGAGGTCACGGCGGGGTCAACTGATTAGACCACCAAAACTTTGTTCTCCATGAAAAGCAACATTTTGTTTATATGCTGCGAAAAAAAAGAAAAGACAAAAAGCCATTTTGTGTATATTTGTTTATAAACATTCTGTTGATGGGAAAGAGATACTGATTTAAGTTATAGTTTGAAATAAATAAATAATAAATAAATAAAAAGGTTAAAAGTAACTTTTGTTTGTAATGTTAAACAAAAGAAAAGGACTGCAATGTTTTTCATTTTAAAGTTAAACAACAGGAAGTTATGCTGGTTAAACTGTTTATGGGGAATATATTTCTTAAAGGGGGAGATGTGATATATGGTAATTCTAATAAGTGCTGTCAATACAGTCATTCCCCAGCATATGTCTGAATTCTGTTCTGGCTGACCGGTCAGATCTTGAAATGAACGAAAGTTGGACATATGTTAGCATGGCATGTAGAAGTCGTATATGAATGAAAAGTGAGAGCTGTGATGTACTCAATGCCGGGATGTCGTCTTACGGTCACTATCATACGCACAGAGCCATTAGCACTGGCTGTTATGGTTTCATAAGACTTGACATATATAACATCCAGAGACTTCATTTTAACTGCATGAGCTCATCATTTATTGAAGACACTCGTATACCGCACTACATACACTCTGGGCTAAACCAGACTAAGCACGCATGGTGTTACTCCGCATCCACATCAGCAACTTCATCACATATGTATCAGTGCACAGCACTATATACTACACTGGCAGATGTACAACCAAGCGTAATTTTTATATTTACATATATTTTTTTTCTATTTTTAAAAAATTTACAGGTTTTTTTGTGGTTGTATGTACGGATGATCGTAAGTCATAAGTCATAGGTAAGGGGAGAGGCTGTACACCTTACCTGTAGCCGGTGCTGTCCACCTACAGATGGGCCGAGGCATATAACCTGTAAGATATGTGAACAAATTTGTTTATTTAGAGCCCAATATCGCTGTTTACACTCTCAGAGGGCTTTACATGCCCACAGGTTTACGCAAACAAAACAGAACGGCACCCCCTGACTTAATCCTCAGCTGGCAAGAAAAAACTCCCCCAAAAAACCCAGGTGTAACAGGGAAAAATTCTTGGAAGAAATCTTGAGAAGGACCACAGCAAGAGGAGTCCCGTTCATAAGCAGACAGGTGTGCAACAGGTGCCCACCCAGTGGGCAATCACAAAAAATACAGATAAATTGTAAATGGGAACACACTAGCGGACAGAATAAGGATAGCAACAGCAGCAGGGGGCTCGGCCGAGACGGGCAGCACAGTCACAGAAACATAGGACGGTCATCAGCCACGAAGCCACCACTAGGGCAAGGGGAGGGGGCTTGTTGGATGAGCTGGAAGGATGGACGGGGCACACCTGAGAAGAAGGCAGCCACATTCACACAAGGCACTAATGCTCTGACATATGAGACACAGACATGCAAAGGATGAGAGAGGAAAAGTAAAACATTAGTTGGGTACTAGGATTTAGCAAAGAGTAAAGAATAAAGAGCTTGATGCACTGATGCAGCAAAGTTAGTGGGTGTGGAAGGCGCGGTAGGAGCAGGGCCACGCAGGGCCAGGGACAGCAGGGCACGGAGATACAGTCAGGCCGACGACCTAAGGATGGAGCCGCATCCATGGAGCAGTTAATCAATCAAATCAATTAATCAAAAAGTAAATAGGCTACTCACTCTCAGAGGGGATTGGTTGTGTTGACGGCTCCCCTCCGCGGACATAATTGTGTGGAGAATGGACTTAATGGATACGTAATTCACGTAATTTGTTTCGAAGTTTTGAAGTTTCGGCTACACTGTAAGTTTTAATCTCCTCTTCCCATACAGAAAAAAAATGTATTGAAATATATCTTAAAATGTGAAAAATATATGTGGAATATACTGTAAATACACTGTGATATATTTGCATTGTTGTTCACATATATTTGTAATTTTGAAATATATTTTGAAACATAACAAGATCTATGATGTTAAGTGTGAAATACATTCAAAATATATTCAAAATATACTCAAATGTATGACGTGAAATGCAAAATATAATACGAAATATATGTGATCGTGAAATTATAAATGACTAACTGACGAAAGTCTTTCTTCAGCTGTACATGTTTCTGCCTCAGAAGCAGCTCGCTTATACAGCTAAAGAAGAGCCGAAATGTTCTCCTACCTCCTCTTTCCCTACACAACAGTAACAGTGCCACTGTATACTATATTACATACTACTATACTAAATGCTGCATATTTCATGCCGCTTCTTTTCTTTCCTGCAAACTGTGAAGTAACGTTATGTGTCATTCGACCAACATCTTTCACAGTATAGTTCCGTGCAAGGTCAACTAAGTGGCAGTTCAAATGATCAATGAACAGGAACTCATTTCTGGCATAGAAATATTTGTGCGTGCTTCGTCATTGTTGGCTGTGGGACAATCGTGTGTCGCTGTGCAATCCAAATCTTCCAACGGACAGCTCTAACGATCACTCCTCTCTTGGCCCAGAGCACCCCAAATGTAGTGAGTGTATTCGTACAACATCCTACATTTCCCAAGGTTCCAAGTGTCAGCGAGCGTGGCAGCTGAGAGCGGACATGTGTTTCGCACTCTGCTGTCTCAGAGCTGTCTTGTCTCAAAGCGAAGACTAGTGTGGCTCCTGAACGAGTGAGATTAGACCCACGCTGGAATAACATTTCTAATTTAACTCCCTGTTGCATGGGGCTCAGGTGACTTTAAAACGGACATGGAATTATTTTTTTTTTAAAAAAAAGTTGCGGCCAGCTCTCCACAGTCCGAAAGCAGAGAAAACAAGAAACACAAAATAATTATAATAGCATCGCAATAAAACTTCACACCTACATGCACTCTATAAAAAAAAAAAGCTTATAGCAGATACATCAAACCTAAACGAAACAACATGTCACAGAGCTCAAAATAAGAGAACATGGAGGAGACAAAGGAAGAGAGGGGTGGTTGTAGAGGAAGGGAACTGAGGAGATGTCTGCTGGGATTTTCCTGGCATGCACTCCCTGCATTGTTAACAGCCAGAGCAGAGTGTGATAGAAGATAGAGGCAGCCCGTCACTCTCCACTATGCCTGTGGCAGGCAGAGGTGAGTAGTAACGCACGACATTTACTCCGTTACATGTACTTCAGTAACTTTTTCCAATAAATTGTACTTATAGGAGTAGTTTTAATGCACAATACCGTTCACTCTTACTCGAGTACATTTACGATTTAAAAAATGTACTTAGACTCTGTTACACTAGACTACACACTTCTCACTACTTTAATTTATTAGTTTATTTTTATTCACACGCGCACAGTCTCTATGATATCGACTGCATCAGAAAGGCAGGAAAGCGCAAAGGGAGTCAGAAACATGCTAAGTTGGAGACGAATAGTTTAACAGTATATATGTTCCCGTTTTGTGATGTCAAGAACACCCCCCCCCCCAAAAAAAACCCCAAAAGACGCCTGCGTATTCTCCTTCTTCGCCTTAATACAGGAGACGTTTGCTAGATCTTGTCAGTGACTGCCCCTTCATCTCTATCCCTCAAACAGGGTCTACCACTCTGGTTGTTCACATCACAAGGATGATAAATCAGATCTATAACCTTAAACTGTATCAAAATAATGGCTACTGAGACACAAGCCCTTGTCAATAAGCGAAGGTATTGGCTCAGAAGCTTGAAGTAATTAATTGCTGAGACAGGATGAAAAGGCTTGACAGAGGAGACTGGGGAGAAAAGTCTCTGTTTGGCTGAAATGCTGTGGAGGTTTTTTTTTTAGTTTAGTGGATGGGAGAGTTAAAAGGAAAAACAACTCACTCGACTGAGCGGTCCTGGCTTCAATAGGCTGCGTGTACGTGCCCAACCCATCCTCAGTGCGTGCTGCCAAGGAGAACTTATACAGCGTGTCTGGCTTAAGGCCCTCTACCACATAGGAACCAGCGGGGGCGAAGGTGACGTGGATCTGAGAGAGAGAGAGGGTGGGGTAAAAAAAAAGACCAAACATTTTTTTTTCCCCAAAAAAATCTTTTTTTCTAGTTCACTAACTTTTCAAAGACATTCTTATCTTGGACCAGTGAACCCAGCATACAGTTGTTCTCATCATCAGTTTCTGCTTCTGCATGTTTGCATTTGTGCCCGGGCACAGAGGCTGGTATCACGAGTGATCAGAGCGTGCTACAGGCATCTGTTCACAATGTGCTCCGAATTAGCATCTCCAGGAAACTCTTTCAAATGGCACAAGCATTTGAGTAAGAATTTAAATTACTGTCACTAATTACTGATTACAATATTTTTCTTGTTTTTTTTTTTTTGTCCCCAGCAAAAGAACAGTCTTGATGACTAATTCTATCAATCGACTACAGAACATTGCCTCGGGGTGTTTTGCTAAATCTCAATTTCAGCAATCTTTGTGTCACAGCCATCGCCCACAGCTACTGTGCAGGACAATATCATCCTCTCTCTCTCTCTCTCTCTCTCTCTCTCTCTCTCTCTCTCACACACACACACACACACACACACACACACACACACACACACACACAGACATACAAAGCACTTACATATCCCTACCCAACATACACACAGAGAAACAGAGGAAGAGAGAGAGAGAGCGAGAGAGAGAAGGAGAATGAGAAATACACAGTTGCTGTTGTCTCTTTGTAGTTCTTGGAATTTCAGTGAGCTATTGCACCTTGTCGTCTGAATTGGCCTCCCAGTACATTAGCTCATATTTGCTGATGGGATCCTGAACTGGCCAGAGCCAAGTCAGCAAGATCTGCGTGTCCAGTACAGCTTCAGCTTTGAAACTGGATGGCTGGGCTGGGACTGCAGAGCACACAAGGTCAGGAGAGAAAAAACACAAAGGTCAGCACCAACAGTATTCCTGACTGTTCTGCAGCCCAGACTCTAGACACGGAACGTGCAGAGTTATACAACAATACACAAGGCTCATACTGATGAACAGAACATGAAGAAACTCAGTTCTAGTTCTTTATATTGTAGTCCAGCAACTATTATATAGACTATTATAACAGATATGACTCATTCACTCACCAATTACTTCATTCATTCATTCACTTACAAACTGTATCACTCAAAAATACTCAACCACAAACTGACCTCCTTGTTGGGTTTTCACTTGTAGCACATCTGAAGGTGGTCCATCGCCCGCAGAGGTGAAGCCCAGCACACGCAGGCTGTAGGTGATATCTGGGGTCAGGCCCGAGATGGTGGTGAGCAGGCTGTCGTCCGTGTTGTGCTTCTGCCAGGCGCTGAGCGGAGCGTCCAGGTCAGACGTGTAGTAGATGCGGTAGCCCCTGATCTGTCCGTTGGGTTCCTCCGGAGGCTCCCACTGCACTAGCATGGTGCTGGCGCTAAGCATTCGCGCCCGGACCAGAATCGGCGGCGAGGACGGCGCCTGCTCCCCTGTGTGTGCCTCCACGGGGTTGCTGGGGGGCCCGCGCCCGATGTTGTTGACAGCAACGACGCGGAACTCGTACTCGGAGTACGGGCTGAGGCCGCCGATGCTGTAGCGGGTGGTGGCCACGCCGTCCAGTTCTTGGAAGCCGCTGTCCGAGGCCTTGGCGCGGTACTGGATCACGTAATAGGAAACAGGCCCTGGGCTGCCTGAGTCCCATGTCAGAGTAACACTAGTGGCAGTGGTCTCGGTCACAGTGAGCGAGGTGGGGGGCTTTGGAAGACCTGGAGACAGAGAGAAGAAATGCTCTAAACTCTCGTGAATCGCTTGGTAAAAACTCGGCCTGAAAAGACAAACAATCTCCCTGGTCTATAACAGAGAGAAAGAGAGAGCAAGTGGCACAGAGAGATAGTGTGTGTGTGCGTGTGTGTGTGTGTGTGTGTGCGTGTACGTACATCCTAGTGGGACTAGGCTCACAGAGACTGCTCCAGACAACTGGTCTGGGCAAACACATGCTCAGAATGATCTACAGAGCAAGCAAAGCCTTTCATTTTTCCCCAACGATCCCACAGCAACACATGGGAAGTCCCCGAAAGCTCACAGTCAACAGAGAGAGAGTGTGTGTGTGTGTGTGTGTGTGTGTGTGTGTGTGAGTGTGTGTGTGTTTTAACTTTGTGGATTTGCCTTTGCTCTTTTATCTAAAGTCAAACTTTGGTGAATATGGAAGAGCATCTTTATCTTCAAGGATATGTCTTGCAGCGCATGTATGTGGAGAAACCAACAACAAGCAAAATGATAAAACTACATTTATACTTCAGTGCTAATTAGTTGAATCATATAAATCTGTATCTAAAGTGATGTAAGGAAAATGTCTTACCCTTGACCGAGACCTGTGCTGTAGACTCGATTACGCCCAGAGAGGACATAGCCACGCAGGTGTAGTTGGCAGACTGACGGATGTCGGTTAGCTCCAGCACGTTATGGCCTATGGGCATCTCGTCCTCTTTGGTTAGGTCCACCTCACCAGCCATCCACTTTACGTATGGCATGGGAGCACCCACAGCCATACACGTGAGGTTAACACTGCCACCTGCCATCACCTCGTGATTGGTTGGAGGGACAGAGAAACGAGGTGGGACTCGCCGCACTCGTACATAGAGGTTGGCAGGAGCAGAGTAACGTGTTCCTACACTGTTCATAGCCACACACTCATACTTCCCCTGGTCCGACTCTTCGCTGCTCTCGATCTGTAGAGCGCCTGAACGGAGCTGCTTGATGCGGCCGTTGCTGCCGTTGATGTCCACGGGCAGAAAATCCTTGAACCAGGAGATTTCAGGGTCCGGATCGCCGCTGGCGGCACATAGCATCGTGGCTGTGCGAAGCCGCTCGACGACCTTCAGCTGGGGACCCATGTCAATGGTAGGGAAGCCGTGAGGAATCTGGTCCTCTTCTAGCACGGTGAGTTTGGCACTGGTATTGATCTCGCCTATGCTGTTGGTGGCTGTGCACTCGTAGATTGCCTCATCCCTGTGTGTTCTCAGCGGCTGGATGCGCAGCACGGAGCCTGAGCCATCATCAAACTCAATCACCTCAAAGCGCTGTGAGCTGACCTTTTTTCCCTTCTTCATCCATGTGATCCCTGGCTTGGGCTCACCCACTGCCTGGCAAACAAATGACGCAACCCCTCCCGAAATCCCTGTCTGGTCTTCTGGAATTTTGATGAAACTCGGCAAGCTGTCTGCCTGTGCAGAGAACGCCATGTAGCTTAATAGAAGGAGAAATGGCAACCCTGTGGGGAGGAGGGATACTGACAGGTGAGTATTAGGTGGTGTGTGTTCCTGGACTCAGTTACTTACAGTTACTCCATATCAGAGCATTAATATTACTACAGTAATGCTTAATACTAGGGATGTACCCGAATCCAAGTACGTTATTCTGGAAAGCACAAATAATGTGATGGAAACAGATATTTCTTCTACCTGAAGTTGCTCAGTACTCTTCAAGAAAAAAAAAAACATGATTGACATGTCTGTGCATGTGCATCAGCCATTATGTTTATTCAGATCAAGCACACTTTAACCAGAAGTAGCGTAAAACGCATGCCCTGTCACAACAAACGCACAATATAATGCTGTCACAACACTGGCTGGGTTTCCA
This sequence comes from Chanos chanos, assembly GCF_902362185.1. Lineage (NCBI taxonomy): Eukaryota > Metazoa > Chordata > Actinopteri > Gonorynchiformes > Chanidae > Chanos > Chanos chanos. The sequence continues at coordinate 4,839,064 of NC_044499.1, forward strand.
TCCAACTATTTAATGCAAATTAACGCTTAAACTTCGCATCAAATCTTTTAAAGTTGCACAGGAAATTTATTCGCTGGAAAGAGGTGACTAAGCGTAAAATGATACTGGTTGATGGATACAGGTTTAGTCGCATCAACAAGGGGATTGTTGCGATTTTATCACGTATTTCCGTTAAAGGCACGTCTTCAGGCTACTGTGACATAGATTGCTAAATTAGCTTCTATTCCAGTATATGACAGTTTTAAGCAATAGGAGTATGACGAGATTGTTTACCTCATGTAGCCTACGCTTTAGAATTTACGCTTTAAACTTTTATAGTTTAAAAGGCAAGTCGCCGCTGTCCCAGGCATGTCAGGAATGACCTCGCGTTATAATGTGTAAATTTTTCCATTTGTATTTTCTCTTGATCAATATACTGTTAATGACATTGAACATACACAGTGTAGCAAATAAAACGTTGCAAGTAGTGTGACGTGGCACACAAGGGTGGCGTGGGGGTTCGTTACACACTCGCACACGATTGTTAAACTGCACCAAATGTTTAGAATTTGAGCGTTATGACTTGCATGCCAAAACTGTGTGCTTGTAGGTTACTTCATACACAATAACTGATACTTCCAATGTTCTAAACTGTTAAAAACATTTTTTCTAGCAGATGCATGTTAAGTAAGACCAACGTCTGAAAATGAGATATTACATACAATTCAGCATCCTGCATGGAAATAAAGAAAATTTGTGAGATGCATATTTACCCAGCACACAAAAGGCGTTGTGGTACTATTGCAGGTTACATGAACAGGTATTGTGTAAAGACATGTTGCAGTGTATGCAGTCATTGAGCATAATGTGAAACTGTTTCCTTTTTTTCTTTTTCTTTTTTTTTATTTCTATTTAGAATCATGACACTGATGTCTGTATTGTCTAAACACACATGAACATTAATATAACAGTAATATTTGTGTGGTCTTTTTTTGGGGGGGTGGGGGGGGTGTTGGCAGTACCTCAGCAAGTGGGTTGGGGATATTTTGTGGTTGTGTGATTTTAAGCCCGAATCCTTTTAGCTCTTGCTTTGATCATGTAATTTAGCGCACACATCTGAGGACTGTACTATGAAGCGAGGTAACTGGTTTACCCAAGTAACTTCTGGTTACTATTAACTCAAAGTAGTAAACCTCCTAACAGAAGAGCCATGGCTTCGTTTTGCCAGGAGAATGAAGCCATAGGGCTCTTTTTTGTTAGGAGGTTTACCACTTTGAGTTAAATTAACCAGAAGTTACCTGGATAAACCAGTTACCTCACTTTGTTGTACAGTCCTCAGAGCTGAGTGCATTTTTGGATGAGGAAATGTCAAGGGTTGCAAGTTGCCAGAGGCACGATGGCATATCTTTATCATATCTTTAAAGGCTGTCTTCTCAAAATGAGTTTTTTTTCTAATACTCTGAGCCAGAAATCTCCACTTCAGTAGCACTTACGTACACCAAACTTTCCAGTTTTATTCCTATCTATATTCTGAAGGTTTTTACAGAGGGGTTTGTTCATATATAATTTATAGCCTGATTTATATAACTTTTTATTCCTTAAAACGTGTCGAAAATGGATTTTTTTATGGCTGTTGACAGTATTTTCTGATTTATGGAGTGATAAAAAGAGATATCCAAAATCCCTTCGATAACAACTTTGACTCTAATATGTCAACAAAATGAAAGAAGAATTTTGAACCTGGCTTTATCCAATGTTCAGATTTATGCTTTGGAAATTTACACAAATTAGTGCATATTTAATTAGATAATGCCTCATTTGCATATTTAATCATAAAATTTCAGAAAACTTGTAAGACAAAAAATGACTGTCTTAATGTAAGTATCCAGCTGGGGAAGTTTCATGGTGATATGTATTAGTTAATTTTTTTTTTACCCTATTCACCTCAAGTGTCTTGCCCTAAAGAATGTCTAGAATACATTTTTTTAATAAGGAGAATGAAAGAAATACGGAAAAGCAACCAACCATACAAAACAAAATTATAGATAATGAAAAGGTTAATTCTGAAAAAGACTAAAGTGTCTGTCTGTCAGAGAAGAGTGGAACCTCTTACCTGCACTCCTAAAATTCAGGAAAAGAACAAAAAACACCACTGATCCTTTCATTCTGGCCTTTTTTTGGCACAAGAAACTTAAAACAAATGTAGAGTTGCCCCTTTCTCTCCCCCTCTCTCTCTTTCTCTCTCTCTCTATCTCTGTCTCTTCTTTTAGAGAGCCCCTCAGATGGGACATATTTATCATCCTTAATCAGGAAGCTGTGGTTTGAGATGCAGTGTTCCTTTTGACGTCAACACACTTTTTTTTCCACGACGAAAACAAGATGATAAATGAATAAAAATGCACCTGTGAAAACAAAAACGGTGATGGGATATATTACCATTGACGAACAATAACGAGATGATAATGTCAGAGACAGACGAATGGACTTTAGCTACCGTAGGCCTATATTTTTTTAATCTTATTACATGCATGCACCCAATGTGCAAGATATGCATTGCCATGTACTGCATGCTTATGATTGGCTGGTAGTGCTGCCCCGCCAATATCCCCCCTTCAGCACCGTTGATGCTGGTGCCTCTTCATGTGGTTGTGGAGGCCAATGCGTGAGTCACACACTCACCCACAGGTGGGGCAAGGGAGCCCAGACGTTGTGGTAATGCCGTCTTCCCGCTGGTGTCGTAGGGTATGCCTTTTGGTCCTCCTCTGTTGAGTGGTGTGATGTATTTGTTCGGTTTCCCTGGCACAGGTGACCTGCCAGGCCGATCTAATAAAGTCCCAGAGATTCAAGATGGGTGGGATATATGTTGCAGCACTTTAGGAGGTCTTTGGCATTGTCCTCATAGTGACTCTTTTGTCCACCAGCGGCCCGCATGTTGAATGGACTTCCGTCAAGGTGGCACTCACGGTGAACTCCATCTCTGTGTCCCAGGGCATGGTGGAAGAGCTGGGTAATGGCTGAGAGAAAGGGACTGAACAAGACCGGCGCCAAGACACAGTCTTGCTTCCCCTGATATCAGTATTGAAGGACTCTGACTGGAGTTCTCCTGTGAGGACTCTGACTTGCATCCGATCATGCCGTTGCTGCAGGATGGAGAGAAACTAGGGTGGTAGTTTGTAGAGCTGTTTCAAGAGCAGTTTGTAGAGCTGTTTCAAGAGCATCTCACGGTTCATGGTGTCAAAGGTTTTGCTGAGGTCGATGAAGGCTATTTACAGGTCTTTGCGCTGCCCTCTGCTCTTCTCTCGTAGGTGAGGTAAGACAAAGATCATGTCGGTAGTAGATCTGGACTTCCGGAGACCACATTGTGTTTCTGGGAGAGCACTTTCCGAAATGTGCTACACCAGTCTATTGAGCATGATTTTTGCCAGAACTTTCCCTGCGATGGAGAGGAGAGAGATTCTGCAGCTTTTCCCACAAACTGCTCTGTCCCCCTTCTGTTTGTAGATGATAACAATGTTGGCGTCCTTCCAGTCCTGCGGGAGGATCTCGGACGTCCAGATGTTTGTGATCAGGAGGTGTAGGCAGCGTGTGAAGAGGTACCCTCCATGTTTGAGGACCTCTGCTGGGATGACATCAGGTCCTGCACTTTTGTTGTTCTTCAGGCTGCTAATGGTTGGCGGGTTTCAGAGAACAAGATGCAGGATTGATGGAAGATCCGGAAGTTTATTGAAGATATGAGGATCAGCGGGGTTGTTGTGGTTGAGGAGGGTCTCAAAGTGATCCGCCCAGAGACCAAGGCAAGGCAAGTTTATTTATATGCCACAATTCATACACATTAGTAATTCAAAGAACTTTACAAATGAACAGATGAAAGAACATAGAAAATAAGAGATTAAAAAAAGGTCGAGTGCATTAAAACAGTTAAAACAACACAGAAAATTAAAACATTGTAAAGGAAGAGTGCTTAAAAGAACATAGAAAAAAATAAATAAGAAAGTAGAGTGCATTTGATCAGTTTACAAAAAGCATCCTTGGTCTGTGCCTGCCACCATTCCATATCACCACAGGGCTTTTGGGGTGGGGGTGGGCTTGGAGGTGGAGCAAGGGGCTTGTGCAGGGAAAAGATTAGGGTGAGGGTGTGGGTGTGCGGTCCTCATTCCCACCATCTTCACTCCGGGAGAAACTAAAGAAGGGAGACTGCAGGCATCCCTATATGCAATGGCTCACTTAGCAGGCTGCACTAGACACATCAAAACACCCTGCTAACAGAACAGCTGGCCAGTTAACAGTATGCATTACAGTATTTGTATTCCAACTAAACTATCCTCACTTTTCACACAGGCAGCTTTAGGAAATACTTTTCTGAAAAAAAAGAGAGTTGCACTGGATTACATAGGAAGAGTCCCAATCCTGCTGAGTGCTCTGTGTTCTCAGCAAAATTAAACACTCGCACAGTGACATCTGCTGGCTATGCATTTTAATGACACTCTCCATGTTGTAATACACATTATTACAATTGCATGACTAATATGATTGCATGACTACTGGATATCTCCAGTTTTTTACATGGTGCTTTTGGTAGGAGCTTGAGGCATGACTGTTTTTCAGAGCAACTATGCATCAACATTTTTCTCTTTAAACAAATGGTTGTGTGTGTGTGTGTGTGTGTGTGTGTGTGTTTTTTTACATTAATCCCTCTGAAAGCCAACACCTGACGTGAGAATACACCCTTTTATGAGTCTATTGTGTCTCACTCACAAAAGACTGAAGCCTCACCACTGTCTGTGTACACGGAAGAGTTTTTAATGAGATGCAGTCATGTATTCATGGAAAAGGCTACATTAAGACAATGGGCAAAACCTTGTAAGTGGGATATGTGGCAGCAGTGACATGCCAAGTGTGAGTAAATCTCACATACAATAAGATATTAATGAGGGAAACCCAGTGCTGCCGGCGTGACAAGCTTTATGGAATATTAAATTCATTAAATGCTCTGGATTAGGATGTGTTTGCTTATGAAAAATAAGACACTGAGTGCACAGCTAATCCAGCTGAGATTACATATAACACTTGAATTTGTTCCTTATCATCTCCCTTACTTGCACATTCATCCAACTCATTTATGTTCCCTTTTGCTCAGTGAGATGGTTAAAGAGTATTTCCAGAGAAACCCCCTGAGGTGCATTACAAAGATAACATGTTTCTCAAACGAAGCCCTGTTGGTTGTGCAATAGATTTTCTCAAACACTAAAATAATGATATGGTGTCTTCTGTTTTCATGAAAAAGACATATGTATATGCTAATTTAAGAACATATGTATAAATGATAACATTTATGAGCAGAATTGAGCTTTTATGTTTTGTGTCCTGACCTAAATAGGCACAATGAAAACACCCAGTGGTTAGTACTGTTGCCTCACTGCAAGAGGCTCCTGGGTTCAAATCCCAGCTGTGTGGTGTTTGTATGTTCTCCCTCTGTTTGCGTGGGTTTCCTCCCACCACTGAGACACGCATGCTAGGATTAGTGCTCCTGTCAGAGACCTTGGCCAACAACTACTAATTCCCCCATGATGCTGTGGGAGAGACTCCCAGGTCTGGGCCGAGTCCCTTCTCCACATTAAATGCTGTACTTCTTATGCTAAGCTTAAAATGAATTCCAAGTTTTCAAAAAGCAGTCAAAGTCTTCAGGAGTCTGATGCAGTGTAAGTTTATTGCATTCAGCAGTGAACAAAATACAACAAACTGAGTCAGGTCCCAGGGAGTGACTGAATATAATACAGAAAATCGTGCACTTATATCTAAAATTTTACCTGCATGCTAAACCTATGTATCCAATAAGCACATAACACGGTTGTATGGTAACACCCCTTACATCATCTGTGTTTTGCATGGTCCAACCCATTCGCTTCCAGAAATTTCCCCAAGTTTTCCCAGAATTCATGATTCCATACACCATTATTTCCAAAGTGTCCTTTTTTGGTTAAATAAAAAATAATATTCAACCGTGTCCTCATCTTACCTCGGATACTCAGCCATGTCCTCATTCTCACCTCCGATACTTTTACCCTTAATGCAGGTGTTAACTATCAAGCGTTTGGCTAGTCCATGCAAAGCGGATGCTGAAGCAACTACATCCCGACCATTACTTATGCTTCCCTGTCACTATAACCTAGATTTGACCCTTTTTATGTTGCCTTCATGTTTTGCTGACCTTGCATTTTCCCTTTTTGGTATACTGAGGCCCTCTTCCATTGGCTTCAGCTTACAGAGGCTTTCTTCCATTTTAGAGGCCTTCTTCCATTTCTCCAACATTGCATCACTGGTCAGAACTCTAAGCATCATGGAATTCACATTAAATGGAACTTATAGTACTTTTTTGTAGTCTGTGTAAATCAATCCAGTTGTTAACAACATATTCTAGATAGTTATAACACTGTTTCAATAAAAGAAGCTTACTGGTACATGCACACACTTATGTTTTCATACCTCTAAGCATCGTGGAATTCACATTACATGGAACTTACAATCCTCCTCTGTAGTCTGTGTAAATCAATCCAATTGTTAACAACATATTCTGAATAGTTACAACACTGTTTCAGTAAAAGAAACTTACTGGTACATGCACACACTTATGTTTCCATTGTATTCACAAAGCTGGTGAACAGATAAAAATGTGCAGATATTACAGCAATGCAGTTAGTTACATATGATTAAATACAAGCTGAAGTTCACTATAAGAGACCAGAGGCTTGGTGACTGAAGAAGTGCACATCATCAGTGTACTGTGCTAAGCATACATGATTGACAATAGCCCCAGCCAGCGGCAAGTATAGAAGGCTAACTGTGAAAACTAGAAAAACTGTGAAGCTTAAGGGAGTATAGTACACTTGGATGTCCATGTTTTGTCTGTGTCATTAGTCAATAACACCACAGACTTCAGCATATGGAGAGTTCACAGAATATTGGCATTTGGTAAATCACTTGATGTCTTCATATCAAGATGGTTAGCGATACCTGATACCTGTAAAGCCAGTCACTGCTGTGTCTAACCTCACGCTTTAAAAGCCATTTTCTTATTAGCTAATTAGTCAGTGTCATTGTCTTAATCTGGGGAATTTGGCAAGGACCAAAGGAATCATTTGTTCTTCCATTGATTCTTTCATACATTCAGGAAATGATATTCACAATTAACATCATTCCTTGCAGGGCCAAGGTCAGTAGGTGAGATCCTTTCCAGCTTTAATATCCGAAACAGAGAGAACAATTTTGAATTTGTTCCTTATCTGTTCCTTTACTCACACATTCAACTCATTCATTTTCCCTTTTTGCCATCTTGCTGTGAGGCAACGGTGCCGACCACTGAGCCACCTTAAAGGGTGTCAAGGCCAAGGTCTCCAGGTGTGCACCTCAAAAAATCGATCTGGTCATACTCACTGTTCTTTCCACATTCCACAAGGCAAGCAAAGTGATCTTCTTTCTCCACATAAACCACATCTGAGTATGCACTACGACCTCCGTTGATGGTCCTCTTTTTCTCCCAAGCATCACTGTTGAAAGGGCTCTTATTTAAGTACACTGCAACATCTTTTCTCTCTTTTTTGTCACTCGGATGCGTAAAGAGTAGCCAGGTTTGAGTTTTATCTACACGTGGCTGGAAGGCTATCACACTGCCTTGACAACCGTATTTTGGTTCAGTCAGCACTTTAGGATGTTTAGCTTTACCAAAGGTTTTTCCGTAGTTTTCACTCACAGCCTCTACTCTAACTTTACTGCCACGGGCATTACAGTAGAGGTGACTTCCCTTACTGTCAATCACCTCAGCCACTTGACACTCACCACATTCCTCTTCAATCCTTTTCTCAACATGCCATGTCTTACCTATATCACTACTAGAAAACACAAAAGCATGGGGTTTCTTTGTGTCTTTGTGATAAGCATATGCAGGAATGATCAGCGTGTTGTTCTCTGTCTGAATTCCATGCCCTGGACCAATCGCAAAAGTGGACCAGTCCTTAACCTTCTCACCAATCTCACCAACGTCTGTCAGGTCTGTTACTTCACTCCATGTCTGGGCATCTTTAGTGGTGATGTAACACAGTCGAGCTAGGTTTATTTTTTTGTCAATCTGCGTTCTTTCTGGGACCTTGTCATAGACGCAGTTGAAGAACAAATAAAGAGTCTTAGTGGTCCTTTCATACACTGGACAGGGACTCATTGTGCGACAGGGCTTCATATGAGCCTTTTGTAGTTCCCCAGGTTCCGACCACTGAAATTAAATTTCAAGACATTAGAGCAGTTTACAGTATGTATTACTGTATTACAGCAAGTGTTACGGTATGAAGCTAAGAACTTTCTCTGATTTTTACATCCCTCCTTGTCCTCACTATGTAACAGCTCTTTTAAAGAGAAATGTGCAATCACTGTGATAGCTAAGACCAGGGGTGGACAGTAACGAAGTACATTTACTTGAGTACTGTACTTAAGTACATTTTTCGAGTATCTGTACTTGTGTTATTTTTTTTTTTTTTTTTGGAAACTTATGACTTTTACTCCACTACATTTGAAATACAAATGTTGTACTTTTCACTCCACTACATTTCTATGAAGGTTCTCCTTACTCGTTACTTTAACGCATAGCTTTGAAGTCAGTGGACGAATTTTCTTTCTAAAATGCGATATTGTGTTCATCACAGGGGAAAAACCAATCACTGTAAACTGCTCCAATGCTGTCAGTCAAGTGCGTGCTGCATTCTTTTTAACGACTGAACTTGGCGGTTTTACTGATGGCTACTACAATGGAAGATAAAGATGATAAAGATAAAGGTTCCTCACCAGAGCAGCTATAGCCATATCTTAAGTCCATGTCTGAGATTTTTGAAATCAACTTGTTTCCAATCTAATTGCTTCCCGTATGCGTTCGCACGCTCTGTTCGCCTAACACTTAGATATGAGATGAAAATTGCGATTTATATGTTTGTGAATGTGTGACGAACCTGGTGACAGAGGCAGACCACAACTTCTACTGTTAACACAGTGTATGAACACATACGGAAACCAGTTGGCTTGAAAACCATTTGGGGCATAACAACAGGTCCTGTGTGAATCCACTGCTGACGCATACTAATAGTTAGCTAGCGAAAATGCAGAGTTAACGTTACTGACAAAAATCCTTTCAGAAATATATGTTTTAATCTTGTCAGGTAAACACAGTAGTATTTGTAAGGTCGGTGGATTCACGTAGGACCCGGTCCCAATAAGACGAGGGGGCGGAAATCAAGCGGTGACGGTCATCCAGCTGTTTCACATTTCAGACAATGCTATGTAGTAGAAGTAAAATGAACCTAGCCTACAATATTATGACGTGTTTATCATTTTAAGGCCAATCTGAGTTAACCCAGTGCCTGTTTAACTGAAGCTATACACTGTCTTTTATAGAGGAAGCATTTGGTTCAACTGTGTTTCTATAGGCTTTGTAGCATATTCCACAAGCTTTTTATTCTACAGGTTCTACAAGCAAGTCAGTGCATTCAGTAGGTTGTTTCAGAGTCATTAGACTCTGTAAATGCATTGTTGCAACAATACAACAATGCGATGACATTAAAGAGAAAATGTACTTTTGAATACTTAAGTATTTTTAAAAGCAAGTACTCCAGTACTTTAACTCCAGTAAAAATTGAACTGAACAACCTTTACTTGTAGTGGAGTAATATTTGACCAGGAGTATCTATACTTTGACTCAAGTAATGGACTTGTTTACTTTGTCCACCTCTGGCTAAGACACAGTTCCAGGGTTATGCCAAAATCACCTAATATAACGGGAGGGAGTCCAAACACTGTTTTTGTCTTGTCACATATAACTATAGTTTGATTTGGTACGAGAGTCCATGAAGTTTTAGAGAAAAGCACTGTCAGCTCCTTTATTTGACTGTTATAGAATCCAAACAGTGCACTTCACGCATAACAATTTAAGAGTTATAACACTGTCAAACATGTCAGAGTGCAGAGTTAGAGAGCCAAATTTGCATTTCTCTATCTGATATCATTTATCTAACTAGCTCACTTATGCCTTATAGTTAGAGAATGGACTCATAGGCCCAGAAGAGTAGAGTGAGAATACTAACAGCAAAAAATAACAATGATTGGAAGAAATATTGCTGTCATGATAACAGATCTGACTAGTGAAATCACTATTTATTTCTCCTTTTACTTTAAGACTTAAACCTTTACAGGGCTGTATAAGCTCTTGTTTTTGTTTCATTATTATTATCTGCCTCATCCCAGATTCTCTAATGCTCTTTAAAGAATCATAAGGGTCCTACTGCACCATTTTGGGATTTTTTTTTTTTTTTTGGTTGGTTGCTTTTTTTTTAGGGGGATAGGGGGATAGGGGGAAAAACCCATGCATTACATTCAGTGAAGCAAAACTTTAGGCAAGTCCAAACGTCCTGGCAGGGGCGGGTGAAAGCACACTGGAGATAACAGAGAACAAGTATGACTTATTCAGGACTGCACTTTTGTTCACTGAAAACTATCTCCAGCACCAAGCTACGGTCCAAAACTGAGGTCAAATTGTATATAGTAACAAACACAAGCGCTAATTAATGCACACGACTAATTAACACAATTAAGACGAAGCACAAATCACAAAGGCTATGTTGCCCTCCGTCAATCAACAAAGGAAGTCACAGCTGAAACTATCACACATATTTATTTAAGTTAGCTGTGTTCTGAGGATAAACTAAGCCTGTTCAAATATTTTAAGAAATGACAGCGCCCATGGGAGTAGTAGCAAAACAAACACATGATTTCATTAGAACATACCTGAACTTCACAAAGACTTAATTACATACAAAACATACCTGAACTTCACGAAGACTTAATTACATACAAAACATACCTGAGCTTCACGAAGACTTAATTACATACAAAACATACCTGAACTTCACGAAGACTTAATTCTGTATAAGGATGACCGTGGTGATGATTCTTCTCTGTGACTAATAAAGACGTTTCGATGGTGAGATCAAAATGCTGTACTGGAGAAGTGGACAAACATGATCTGAAATATTGTGTTAGGAACACCTGCTTTTATAAGGAATGCCAGTGGTGGTGGGGGGGGGGGGGGGGGGCTTGGGCTTTAGCTAATGGAGTAAATAAAGGAGGAGATATTATGAGAGTGGACTGAAATTCCCCAGGAAATACAGGAAATAAGATATCTCAAGACAAGAACAGGGGGAAAGCCCTGCCCCCCAAACAACTTTCTATTCTATTCTATTCTATTCTATTCTATTCCATTCCATTACATTACATTCTATTCTATTCTATTCTATATCATACATTGGAACAGCATTACAGCGTAACTTTACAGAAACATTGATCCAAGCGTTCAGAGCAGCACTGACTTTTTTGGAGTCCTTCACCAAAACAAGAGGAAGAATTACCACCCCACCCATCCTGGGGTCATTCAGTGGCAAAAGAAAAAAAAAAAGGGAAATCAGATATCTCTAGACAAATGCAGGGGAGAACCCTGCTGCCCCACCAACCTCATATTATATTATATTATATTATATTATATTATATTATATTATATTATATTATATTATATTATATTATAACCGTATGGTATGAGGTATACAGGACAGACAGGTATGTAGTTACACAAATATAAACTATGGTAGTCCTACCTCAGTTCTACCTCTCTGTTTGTCCTCTGTTTTGCTGAAATATCTTTGAGGTTGTGAATTCCTACTATATTGCATTAGTGAGAAAAATACCATAACACTGGTCTGCCCAGTGCCATGGAACACTGCACTTTACAGAAGAAAATGAGTGCTCTCACTTTTGTTTGTCTATAACAGGAGCATCTCATCAAAGTTGAGTTGATCTGTGTTACACTTCATTAATATTTAATCAAAGAGTCAAATTTGAAAGCAACTTCAGCTTTTCTCATTTTTTTTCACTGTTAATAACATTTCTAATGCACAGTGGCCTTTATTTGGTGAAATACTCTGAAAGAGTCTTACGTATAATGCATATCTGTTTGTCCAAAGACTAAAGAGTCAGGCCATATATTTAGCTTACTGTCAAAAAGCAAAACCAGGACAGGTCACAGGTGCACAACACAGGTTTTATTTAGCAAAGGCAGAGAAAAGCAAAGGATCGGGCTTGGAACAGGTTGTAAAAAAAAAAAACTAAATTCAAACAGAATGGACTGAATTAAATCAACAGGATTCGTCTTACAAAGTTTGTTCAAACAAGGTTCATCTCACAAAGGAATCTGGCAAAGGTTCGTGCTTGGAACACAAGTGAAGACTTCGCTAAGAAGATGCAAAACAAAGGGGTTTAAATAAGGGAGAAAATATGTATATATATATGTCACAGCCTGCACCTCCATTTTGTTTTGTTCTGTCTTTGTGCTCCTGCTCTGTCTGTCTCTGCCCCTCACCTGTTCCTGTTTGTCCCGATTATTAACCTTGTTAATTTGAACCAATCCTGTTTTGCCCTGTTTAGTTCTCCCTTGTATTTAAGTCCTAGTGTTTGCCTTGTCTTTGTCTATCGTTGTTTGTGTTTTGTGCACACTGTCATGCTGCACCTTTTTGTTATCGGGTTTTGTTATTAGTTTGCACTTGTATTTTAATCTTCTTTTGTTAGTAAAGTTTTCCGTTTGTCACCTTCAACCATCATGTCTTGCACTTGGGTCCTGCACCACACCACCAGCGTGACAATATATCATCTGAGGGACAAAAATATATAAATAAAAACACAAGTGGAATCTTCTGGCTTAATTTTGTAGAATGAATATGTGACCTTCAAATGGCGAACATTCACTCCTCTGAGTACGTTATGTGAATTAATGATGGGTTTGACAAATTCAGTTTTAGTTTTTTGTTATCTTATATTTTCATTCCTAATGCATCTAGTTTCCTGACTGTTGTCTTTTCTGATCTAGACACCTAAAAGAACCAGACTTTTAGCTGCATATTTAAAGTCACTTATAATTAAAATGACACCCCGGTGGCATAGGCTCATTGGAAACAGGTGACTGGGGTTTACACAAGAGAAACAATGTCTCTCTGACTTGTTTGTCTACACAAACACAGGTGATTTACACAGACACAGTACAACAGGCTTATCATATTTTGAAATTTTTATTTCAAAATAATAATTAAATAAATGATTAAATGACAAAGGCAAGTAATGTGCTACATATAGCAATTGGAATTGATGGACTTTTCTGTATGGCAATAATTCAAGTGTTTGTTTGTTTGTTTGACATCAAAACAATTATGATAAACTGTCTTCACAGATTGAAGTAGAATATCAGATACATTATATCTGTGTTATCAGGGTCTTCCTTCCACTTTCAATTTCTCAGAAATGACTCCTCAGTAAATGTTATGCTCCACCTCCCTCACACACACACACACACACACACACAGAAAGAGAGAGAGGGGGAGAGAGTGAAGGAGAGAGAGAGAGAGGGAGGGAGGAAAGGATGAGAAATTACTGTTATGTTTATTATCCACCACCCCTCTAGCAACAAACACACAGTCTCTCCCTCCCTCCCATGTCAAAAATATAAAACAAATATACAATTTTCAGCACTATAAATCAGATTAAATATGTAATGTTGTTCTATAAAAATTCTTACATTGAAACTGAGCGTCTAAGTGTAAGAGAGGTTCACTGACACTCATTCTGTTGTTACACCATGTTCTCTCGCTCTCATTCATGCCAGTGAATATATCTGGTCAGTCATTTTATTCTGTCCAGTGTTTTGTTCACACTCCACCATGTTTTTATTAGTGTGCATCACTACAATTGTTATCCCATTGGTGAAACATGTAAGTGGGGAGTTCTTGCCCATCGAGACTGTTCAGTAAATTTAGCTTTTGTGTAGCCTTAGTGGTGTAGCCAGTGAGTCAAAGTGGCATCACAAAGGTCTTAAAATGCATCAAACTGAATTTGCTGATAGCTGCAGATACTCTGTAATATTGACTGAAAGCTGGATACAGTATGTTCCTGTTAATTCAAATTTATTCTACTCTCACTCCAATAACTACTGCCAGCTCTGTGTCATGTTAGCCATAGTGCATCTCCATGGCTAATGAAAACACAGCTACATGGATGCATAAGCTGACATGAGTAAATTGTTTGATCAGTGATTTTGAAAGTGAGGGACACCACACGAAGGTCACTTGGGATGAAGGGTATACCTAAGTTGGTAAAGATTCTCTGCCTGTTCTTCAACTGTGTGTATGACAAGGATGAATAACAGCAGAATAAAAGAAATAAACCAAGTTTGACTGTGTAACAGCCCCGCTAAGGATGGCCAGACATGGACCGAATCTTTACTGATTGTCATTGTTATCTTTTGTATTTCCTGACATTTTTTGTCTATGAAGTGCTGGAAACACTGATTTCTAAACATCAGAATACATGTTATCTTTGGAGAGAACTGAACAATAACACAAATGAAAAGAAAATAATCTGAAAGACTTTCTTGTTGAATATTCAATGTTGTAAACATGACTGACCCAGGAAAACAGGTGCAGCTGGTGATTTTACATGGACTTCACTCAGTGATATTGAATTCTCTGTACCGAGCAGTAGAGTAAATTAAATCATAACAGGCCTGTATGTATGATGTTTGCATGTATGAAATGGTGTTTTCATGGAACGAAATATTATGTTAGAATAAATGCCTCTGCTCACAGATGGCTTGCATTCACAGAGACTCTCCTGTTTTTTAGTGTTGATTTCCTGAAGAAGCACACGGTTTCTTTCAGAATTACTTCACTTCCCATGAGCACCTGTGTTAAAAAGTAGTAGAAGAAATAACAACAACAAAATCAACAACAACAACAAAAGAAGAGCACAGAAGTATGTCAGACAAGCAGAACATGAGGTGTGGGGTTTCCATCGCTCAGTTAATAAAATGTTTTTGTTTCTTTTCCTTTTTTTTCCTCCAAAAAAGATATTACATCGGTGGTGTGTCAAAATCTATTTTCTCAGCAATAAAGAAATTCAATCAAAACATGAAGCTGCAGCCAAACTGACAGCTGCTCAAGCATTGTTTGCCATTTCTCCAGAAATAAGTTAAAAGTACAAATTGCTTTAAGCGCTTGTTCAGCAATTAAGAAAAAACAAAGGTTGGAGGTATTTGGGGACAGACCTGATTGGCAGTTCCACTCACACATGGCTATCAAGGAGAGAGCTGACTGGTTTAGACTGGAGTTGCTGAGTGTGTTCTGTGTTCTCAGCAAAATTAAACACTCATACAGTGACATCTGCTGGCTGTACATTGTAACGACACTGTATGTTGTAATACATATTATTAAAAAAAAATGCTATTGCATTGTACCTGCATGGTGTGCATGTTTAAGTGCAAGAGAGCCCTTTTTTTCTTTTGAACACTAATCCCTTTGAAAGCAAACACCCATTTATAAGTCCATTGCGTCTCACTCACAAAAGACTTAAGCTGCACCACTGTCCGACTCTAGTGCCAAAAGTCTTCAGCTGCTGCCAGAATTCTGACCAGAACAAGGAAGTTTGATCACATTACACCTGTCCTGGCTTCCCTTCACTGGCTCCCAATTCATGCACGAGCAGATGTTAAGGTCCTCTTATTAACATATAAAATTTTATATGGGCTTGCGCCTTCCTGTCTGTCTGACTTAATTACACCCTATAACCCACCTCTCACCCTGCGCTCTCAAGATTCTGGACTATTAGTCATTCCAAGTCCGCGAGCCTTTTCCTACTGCTCTGCCTTCCCCTGGAATGGTTTACCTACAGAAATTAGGGAGGCAAACTCTCTTCATACCTTTAAAACCAGACTAAAGACTTGTCTATTTTCTCCAACTTATTGATAATACAACTTTGGTTTGACTTTGTTATAGACATGTAAAGCCCCTTGAGACTATAGATAGTGATATTGGGCTCTCAGTAAACTTATAGTATTATTATTAGTATTATTATTATTATGCAGTAAATGTGTAACAATAAATGGCAGAGGGCCTGGGTGTCAAGGCCAAGGATAGCAGCTGTGTATTTATAAGAGTTATCGCTTTGGTATCTTTTGAGACCTCAACAGATTTCTCACACTTCTTTTCCAAGAATGATTATAAGGGCTTTGTGTGATCTTCCCTCTTTTTTCTTTAAATAAAGTCGTAAATATGACATTTCCATTTTTTTACACTCCACACAAATAGTCAATTCAAACATTTATGAGGCTGAGCAAAATGAATAAACTGTATTAAAACTGAATTCTTTGATAACCGTGAATCCTGACAAACCTAAACATCACCAGTCAGTATTAGCTGTGTAGAAGCCTCCCGAGGTGCATTGGAAGGGAAATTTGGAGTCCCCTGTAATGAGAGTTGCTAAATCTCAGAGTTCAGATGTGATGAATCATTTCTTCTTTATTACATGATCACAGGAGAAGCACACCTCAGAGATGAAGAGTAGTTCCCACCGAGGTTCAGGAGTGCAGAGCTTTTCATACAGTAAGACAAACGTCCAAGGACACGTGTGAAAGTATACAAGGTAACTTTTCTCATGGAGCACCAGATACACACCCAGGTGTTGCAGACACACAGAGGCCTTGTCTTCTTCTTGACAAATGCTCATTGTTTTAACACACACATGCATTTTTGCAGCATATAGTAATTAAGAAAGCACGGGTCCCTATAATGTTCATACTTCATCATGACAATAAGCATTTTTTCCTTCTAAAACTTACAATCATAATGCAAAGCAATATTTTTCCCACAGCCTTACGAACACGTCTGCATATTAAAATATGACATTGAGTGCACAGCTCATCCAGCTGAGATTGTATATAACACTTGAATTTGTCCCTTATCTGCTCCTTTACTCACACGTTCATCTAACTCATTCATTTCCCCCTGTACTTGGTGAGATGGTTACAGAATATTTTCATATTCTTGTTTTCTCCCCCAAATGTTCCTGGCCACAGTCTTACCTGGCCACATTTGACTTGTTACATCACAATAAAAGGTACAATCTTTTCCCCACAGCATTACAAAGGTAATGTATTTCTCAAACAAAGCCCTGCTGGTTGTGGAATAGATTTTCTGAGATACTGAGATAGTGACGTAGTGTCTTCTGTTTTCATGAAAAAAGGTATGCACGTGCTAATTTAAGAGCATATGTATATGTATATACGGTACATAATAACATATATGAGCAGAATCAAGCTTTTATGCTTTGTGTATTGATCTAAATAGCCGTGATCAAAATAAATGCAATGTGTAAATTATGGGATAAAATATGAGCAGACTGGAATCACTACTGTCTGTGTCCTGACCTACATATGTGTAATGAAAATATTTCAACCCTTTTAGACACATGGACAGGCTGAACTGTCATCCAGAGGAAAGACTGCCACAGGTTTGTTGTCAGTTATGTGCAACCAATATCTGTTTGTTGTTTCTTTAGGCCATGGATTTAACTAGTGGCAATTATGACGAATGATGAATTCTTTTTTAGGAAACCGTGCTTCTTTTAATGAGGCTTGTTAAACTCTTAACGTATCATTTACATGAAGTGAAAGTGAAGCCCTTCTGTGAGAACCATTACTAATTCTCCCATCATGCATCACTGGTCATAACTCTAGGCACTGTAAGAGCAAAAGGAACCTGGTTAGTGTCGAGTCTGAACGTCACAAAATCGATCTGATCACTCTCACTCTTCTCTCCACATTCCACAAGGCAAGCAAAGTAATCTTCTTTCTCCACATAAACCACATCTGAGTATGCACTAGGACCTCCTTTGATGACCTTCATTTTCTTCCAAGCTTTACTGTCCAAAGGGTTTTTATTCAAGTACACAGCAAGATTCTTTCTGTCGCATGGGTCATCTGGATGCGTAAAGAGTAGCCAGGTTTGAGTTTTATCTACACGTGGCTGGAAGGCTATAACACTGCCTTGACAACCATTTTTTCCTGTTTCAGGCAATTTGGGGTGTTTAGGTTTGCCAAAGCTTTCTCCTTGGTTTTTGCTCAAAGCTTCTACTCGAGATTTACAACACGAAAAGCCACGGGCATTACAGTAGAGGTGACTTCCCTTACTGTCAATCACCTCAGCCACTTGGCACTCACCACATTTCTCTTCAATCCTCTTCCCAACATGCCATGTCTCACCTAAATCACCACTAGAAAACACAAAAGCATGGGATTTCTTTGTGTCTTTGTGATAAGCATATGCAGGAATGATCAGCGTGTTGTCCTCCATTTGAATTCCATGCCCTGGACCAATCGCAAAAGTGGCCCAGTCCTTAACCTTTTCACCAATCTCACCAACGTCTGTCAGGTCTGTTAATTCACTCCATGTCTGGACATCTTTAGTGGTGATGTAACACAGTCGAGCTAGGTTTATTTCTTTGTCAATCTGCGTTCTTTCTGGGACCTTGTCATAGACGCAGTTGAAGAACAGATAAAGAGTCTTAGTGGTCCTTTCATACACTGGACAGGGACTCATTGTGCGACAGGGCTTCATACGTGCCTTTTGTAGTTCCTCTGGTTCCGACCACTGAAATTAAATTTCAAGACATTAGAGCAGTTTACAGTATGTATTACAGTATTACAGCAAGTGTTGCAGTATGAAGCTAAGAACTTTCTCTGATTTTTACATCCCTCCTTGTCCTCACTATGTAACAGCCCTTTTAAAGAGAAATGTGCAATCACTGCGATAGCTAAGATGAGGGGTGGACAGTAATGAAGTACATTTACTTGAGTACTGTACTTAAGTACATTTTTCGAGTATCTGTACTTGTGTTATTTTTTTTTTTTTTGGAAACTTATGACTGTTACTCCACTACATTTGAAATACAAATGTTGTACTTTTCACTCCACTACATTTCTATGAAGGTTCTCCTTACACGTTACTTTAACGCATAGCTTTGAAGTCAGTGGACGAATTTTCTTTCTAAAATGCGATATTGTGTTCATCACAGGGGAAAAACCAATCACTGTAAACTGCTCCAATGCTGTCAGTCAAGTGCGTGCTGCATTCTTTTTAACGACTGAACTTGGCGGTTTTACTGATGGCTACTACAATGGAAGATAAAGATGATAAAGATAAAGGTTCCTCACCAGAGCAGCTATAGCCATATCTTAAGTCCATGTCTGAGATTTTTGAAATCAACTTGTTTCCAATCTAATTGCTTCCCGTATGCGTTCGCACGCTCTGTTCGCCTAACACTTAGATATGAGATGAAAATTGCGATTTATATGTTTGTGAATGTGTGACGAACAGAGGCAGACCACAACTTCTACTGTTAACACAGTGTATGAACACATATGGAAACCAGTTGGCTTGAAAACCATTTGGGGCATAACACCGGGTCCTGTGCGAATCCACTGCTGACGCATACTAATAGCTTAGCTAGTGAAAATGCAGAGTTAATGTTACTGACAAAAATCCTTTCAGAAATATATGTTTTAATCTTGTCAGGTAAATGCAGTAATATTTGTAAGGTCAGTGGATTCACGTAGGACCCGGTCCCAATAAGACGAGGGGGGCGGGAATCAAGCGGTGACGGTCATCCAGCTGTTTCACATTTCAGACAATGCTATGTAGTAGAAGTAAAATGAACCTAGCCTACAACATTATGACGTGTTTATCATTTTAAGGCCAATCTGAGTTAACCCAGTGCCTGTTTAACTGAAGCTATACACTGTCTTTTATAGAGGAAGCATTTGGTTCAACTGTGTTTCTATAGGCTTTGTAGCATGTTCCACAAGCTTTTTATTCTACAGGTTCTACAAGCAAGTCAGTGCATTCAGTAGGTTGTTTCAGAGTCATTAGACTCTGTAAGTGCATTGTTGCAACAATACAACAATGCGATGACATTAAAGAGAAAATGTACTTTTGAATACTTAAGTATTTTTAAAAGCCAGTACTCCAGTACTTTAACTCAAGTAAAAATTGAACTGAACAACTTTTACTTGTAGTGGAGTAATATTTGACCAGGAGTATCTATACTTTGACTCAAGTAATGGACTTGTTTACTTTGTCCACCTCTGGCTACGACACAGTTCCAGGGTTATGCCAAAATCACCTAATATAACGGGAGGGAATCCAAACATTGTTTTTGCCCTGTCACGTATAACTATAGTTTGATTTGGTACGAGAGTCTTTGAAGATTTAGAGAAAAGCACTGTCAGCTCCTTCATTTGACTGTTATAGAATCCAAACAATGCACTTCACGCATAACCATTTAAGAGCTATAACACTGTCAAACATGTCAGAGTGCAGAGTTAGAGAGCCAAATTTGCATTTCTCTATCTGATATCATTTATCTAACCAGCTCACTTATGCCTTATAGTTAGAGAATGGATTCATAGGCCCAGAAGAGTAGAGTGAGAATACTAACAGCAAAAAATAACAATGATTGGAAGAAATATTGCTGTCATGATAACAGATCTGACTAGTGAAATCACTATTTATTTCTCCTTTTACTTTAAGACTTAAACCTTTACAGGGCTGTATAAGCTCTTGTTTTTGTTTCATTATTATTATCTGCCTCATCCCAGATTCTCTAATGCTTTTTAAAGAATCATAAGGGTCCTACTGCACCATTTTGGGATTTTTTTTTTTTTTTGGTTGGTTGCTTTTTTTTTAGGGGGATAGGGGGGTTGTTTCCTATTTATTTTTCCTGCAGGTGGCACATCAGGTACTTCCTCCTAACAACTTAAATTGCTATTTAGACAAAAAGAAGCCCACAGTCTTATTTCAACAAACAAACAAACAAATCCCTGGTCACCTGATTGTCTCCTTTATGCAGTTTGCTCATGACAAGAACTTCTGCATCCTCATCACGGGGACCACTGCGCTTTTCAGCAAAGGCCAGGAACATCTCCTTTTCTTCAAAGTAGAAGAGAGCTGGGATTCTGTATATCACCTTGCTGTTCTTTCTGAATACAGTCTGCTTCACTCCTACAGTGGGGGGAGAGCTTTCTGAACTTCCCTGGCCCATTGCTGACAAACTTTCCTGAAAAAGAAAGCATTTGAGAAAATGAACATTTCATCATGCTAGAAATTCTAGACTGGGGTGTCCAATTCCAGTCTTCTAAGGCAGAGGAGTTCACAGGTTACAGCTCAACCTGAACTAAACCATCCTGTTTTACTAATAACCTCACACTCTGGACAAAGAGACGGGGGGGGGGGGGCATTAATTAGTGAAAGTGGAGGAGTGCATGATGGAGTCACATACCAGTGCACACCACTGTCTGTAACAGTCCGGAACTTCTGTGTTCTAAATTAACCCTGATCACTAGGAAAAACATATTGACATTTAACACCAAAACACTTTAGACTGTTACAAGTGTCACTGTTGTTAATCCCTTATAACTACCTCTCCACGGTTTTGTCGTACAATAAAGTTGAAACTGAATTTAAACTGGGTGGGGCTTTTTGTAGGGAAAAACCACTGCATTAGACTCAGTGAAGCAAAACTTTAGGCAAGTCCAAACGACCTGGCAGGGGCGGGTTAAAGCACACTGGAGATAACAGAGAACAAGTATGACTTATTCAGGACTGCACTTTTGTTCACTGAAAACTATCTCCAGGACCAAGCTACGACCAAAACTGAGGTCAAATTTTATATAGTAACAAACACAAGCGTAAATCATAGCTAATTAACACACATGACTTATTAACACAGTTAAGATGAAGCATAAATCACAAAGGCTATGTTGCCCTCTGGCAATCAACAAAGGAAGTCACAGCTGAAACTATCACAGCTGAAACTGTTAGCTGTGTTCTGAAGATAAACTAAGCCTGTTCAAATATTTTAAGAAATGACAGCATCCATGGAAGTAGTAGCAAAACAAACACATGATTTCATTAGAACATACCTGAACTTCACGAAGACTTAATTACATACAAAACATACCTGAGCTTCACGAAGACTTAATTACATACAAAACATACCTGAACTTCATGAAGACTTAATTACATACAAAACATACCTGAGCTTCACGAAGACTTAATTACATACAAAACATACCTGAACTTCACGAAGACTTAATTCCGTACAAGGATGACCGTGGTAATGATTCTTCTCTGTGATTAATAAAGACGTTCGATGGTGAGATCAAAATGCTGCACTGGAGAAGTGGACAAACATGATCTGAAATATTGTGTTAGGAACACCTGCTTTTATAAGGAATGCCAGTGGTGGTGGTGGTGGTGGTGGTGGGGGGGGGGGGGGCTTGGGCTTTAGCTAATGGAGTAAATAAAGGAGGAGACATTATGAGAGTGGACTGAAATTCCCCAGGAAATACAGGAAATCAGATATCTCAAGACAAGAACAGGGGGAAAACCCTGCCCCCCAAACAACTTTCTATTCTATTCTATTCTATTCTATTCTATTCTATTCTATTCTATTCTATTCTACTCTACTCCATTCCATTCTATTCTATTCTATTCTATTCTATTCTATTCTATTCTATTCTATTCTGTATCATACATTGGAACAGCATTACAGCGTAACTTTACAGAAACATTGATCCAAGCGTTCAGAGCAGCACTGACTTTTTTGGAGTCCTTCACCAAAACAAGAGGAAGAATTACCACCCCACCCATCCTGGGGTCATTCAATGGCCAAAAAAAAAAAAAAAGGGAAATCGGATATCTCTAGACAAATGCGGGGAGAACCCTGCTGCCCCACCAACCTCATATTATATTATATTATATTATATTATATTATATTATATTATATTATATTATATTATATTATATTATATTATATTATAACCGTATGGTATGAGGTATACAGGACAGACAGGTATGTAGTTACACAAATATAAACTGAGTGAATTCCTACTATACTGCATTTGTGAGAAAAAATACTGCAGTGCTGGTCTGCCCAGTGCCATGAAACACTGCACTTTACAGAAGAAAATGAGTGCTCTTACTTTTGTTTGTCTATAACAGGAGCGTCTCATCAAACTTGAGTTGGTCTGTGTTACACTTCATTAGTGTTTAATCAAAGAGTCCAATTTGAAAGCATCTTCAGCTTGTCTCATTTTTTTTTTCACTGTTAATAACATTTCTAATGCACAGTGGCCTTTATTTGGTGAAATACTCTGAAAGAGTCTTACGTATAATGCATATCTGTTACTGTCAAAAAGCAAAACCAGGACAGGTCGCAGGTGTGCAACACAGGTTTTATTTAACAAAGGCAGAGAAAAGCAAAGGATCGGGCTTGGAACAGGTTGTAAAAAAAAAAACTAAATTCAAACAGAATGGATTGAATTAAATCAACAGGATTCGTCTCACAAAGTTTGTTCAAACAAGGTTCGTCTAACAAAGGAATCTGGCAAAGGTTCGTGCTTGGAAAACAAGTGAAGACTTTGCTAAGAAGGTCTAAATAAGGGAGAAAATCAATGAAATTAAAGTTCGAATATGTGAGGCAGGTGATCAGACCGGTGATCAGTAGACTGGTGACGCTGTATATATATATATCATCTGAGGCACAAAAAATAAATAAATAAAAACACAAGCGGAATCTTCTGGCTTAATTTTGTAAAATGAATAATTAACCTTCAAATGGCGAACATTCACTCCTCTAACTGACTATGTTATGTGAATTAATGATGGATTTGACAGATTCAGTTTTAGCTTTTTGTTATCTTATATTTTCATTTCTAATGCATCTGGTTTCTGACTGGTGCCTTTTCTGATCTAGACACCTAAAAGAACTGTACTTTTGGCTGCATATTTCAAGTCACTTATAATAAAATGCCACCCCGGTGGCATAGGCTCATTGGAAACAGGTGACTGGGGTTTACACATAAGAGAGACAATGTCTTTCTGACTTGTTTGTCTACACAAACACATGTGATTTACACAGACACACTACAACAGGCTTATAATGTTTTGAAATTTTTATTTTCAAATAATAATTAAGTAAATAATTAAACGACAGTAATGTGCTA
This sequence comes from Chanos chanos, assembly GCF_902362185.1. Lineage (NCBI taxonomy): Eukaryota > Metazoa > Chordata > Actinopteri > Gonorynchiformes > Chanidae > Chanos > Chanos chanos. The sequence continues at coordinate 4,863,008 of NC_044499.1, forward strand.
CAGATAACAGTTGGAATTGATGGACTTTTCGCGCCTTCCTACCTGTCTGGCTTAATTACACCCTATAACCCACCTCGCACCCTGCGCTCTCAAGATTCTGGTTTATTAAAAAGAAGTCCGCTGGCAACCGAGCCTTTTCCTACCGCTCTCCCTTCCTTTGGAATGGTTTACCTAAAGAAGTTAGGGAGGCAAACTCTCTCAATTCCTTTAAAACAAAACTAAAGACTTACCTATTTTCTTGAACTTATGCATGATATAATTTTGATTTGACTTTGTTATAGACATGTAAAGCCCTTTGAGACTATAAATAGTGATATTGGGCTCTAAATAAATATTATTATTATTATTATTATTATTATTATTATTATCATTATCTGTGTTATCAGGGTCTTCCTTCCACTTTCAGTTTCTCAGAAATGACTCCTTTACTGTTATGCTCCACCTCCCTCACACACACAGAAAGAGAGAGAGGGAGAGAGAGAGAGAGGGAGGGAGGAAAGGATGAGAAATTACTGTTATGTTTATTATCCACCACCCCTCTAGCAACAAACACACAGTCTCTCCCTCCCTCCCTCCCATGTAAAAATATAAAACAAATATACAATTTTCAGTACTATAAATCAGATTAAATATGTAATGTTGTTCTATAAAAATTCTTACATTGAAACTGAGCGTCTAAGTGTTAGAGAGGTTCACTGACACTCATTCTGTTGTTACACCATGTTCTCTCGCTCTCATTCATGCCAGTGAATATATCTGGTCTGTCATTTTATTCTGCCCAGTGTTTGGTTCACACCCCACCATGTTTTTATTAGTTTGCATCACTACAATAGTTATCCCATTGGTGTAGGTGGGGAGTTCTTGCCCTTCAAAACTGTCTATTTAGTAAATTTAGCTTTTGTGTGGCGTCACAAAGGTCTTAAAATGCATCAGACTGAATTTTCTGATAGCTGGATACAGTATGTTCCTGTCAATTCATGAATTTATTCTACTCTCACTCCAATAACTACTGCCAGCTCTGTGTTGTGTTAGCCATAATGCATCTCCATGGCTAATGCAAACACAGTTAAATGGATGCATAAGCAGACATGAGTAAATTGTTTGATCTGTGATTTTGAAAGTGAGGGACACCACGCGTAGGTCTCTTGGGATGATGGGTATACCTAAGTTGGTAAACAATTATCTAGGAAACAATACGACTAAAGTAAAGTTATATTGTGTGAAATACAGTTGTTGTTTGAAGTGCTTGTCCAGCGATTAAGAAAAAACAAAGTCTGGAGGTGTTTGGGGGACAGACCTGATTAGAAGTTCTACTCACACCTGGCTATCAAGGTTAGGTTCAGGAACAGTTACAGGTGAACTCTCGCTAAAAGTGTCGGAGGTGATTACAGGTGAACTCTAGCTAAAGGTTTTACAGCCAAGTTTCAGGTGAATCTTGGCTAAAAGCCCTGAGCTGAAAACAAATAAGTAAATGCCACCTATCACCAGGGCTGGACCCTGAACCTTGCACTACACCCCATATCTGGACCCTTTGCACTACACCCCATAATGCCATCCTAGCACCTATCACTAGGGCTGGACCCTGAACCTTGCACTACACCCCATATCTGGATATTTGTAGAACACCTGTTTTTATCCACATTATTTACTGTACATGTCTGCCATTCATCTCATCTCATTCACTAAACTACCTCAGCCTGATGTTAACACTGCCCAGTTCACTACCTCTCACATAAACTGCACACATCTGCACTTTACTCCCGTTTCTTACCTTCTCTTATATCATTTATACTGTATTTTATAAATTCTCCTTCATAATACATTCTTTATATTACATATCACGTATTACATTATTTATACTCTGTTATATTTTAACCTTCTCTTATATAATTGATACTGTATTTTTTAAACTCTCCCTTATAATACATTCTTTATATTACATATCACATATTACATTATTTATACTCTGTTATATTCTATTTATGGTCTGTGTATTTTGTTATGTATGTTCTTTTTTAGCCTTATCTCTGTCTTGGTCTTTTTATCATTCGGACAGTCAGAACAAGCATCTCGCTGTCAGACCTGCTTCCAGCCAATCCTCTGTTCAGCCACGCCCACATTCTGAGTCTCCTGAGTTTTAACACACCTGCAGCAAATTCACCTAATCACCACTAGAGGATTTAAGGACTGCAGTTACAGGCACCTCTTTGTGAGGTATTGAGCTTGCTCTACTGAACGTTTTTGAACCTTTGCTGTAGCTGATATTCTGTTCCTGTGTTTGACCTTTTTGCCTGCCTTTTTGACCCTACTCATTGTCTTTTGATTCTGGATTGTTTGTAGGGATTCCTGTTTGCTCTCCATTGTTTTTTGACCTTGGCTTGTGTTTTTGACTATTCCTGAGGATTCTGATTTGGATTTGTTGAACGGATTTATTATAGCACCAGAGCTCTGCACTTGGGTCTTCTGTTACATTCATCACATGTTGCACTGTGTACGGCTGTGCGTGTGACAAACAAAATTTGAATTTGAATTTGAATATTTTCCATGGTAGTTAGCAAAAGCAAAAAAAAAAGTCCAGATGTTTTGAAAAATTTCATAATGCAAAAAATTCATAATGCAACCCACAATTATCCAAAACGGATAAAATTGCAGAGATTCTGTGAAAATGAAGGATACAGACATCAGCGTAGGTCACTGGTGAATGGTGTTTAACTGGTCTGCATAACAACCCAGTGCTCTGAGCAGGTGAACTATCCTGCTTCACAGGAACTTTATCTGTAATGTATTTCCAGACATTCTTATCAAGACAGATTTGGCCTTTGTTGAGGTTGTAACTGTATGTGGTGGTGTCAACACTTGGGGAATGTATTCTGTAGTGTGATACATTTCAGACTGGGTTTAAATAATAAGGTTATGATTAGATTATTAGATGACTTTGAATTGGGGAACTATTTCTGTTTTCAGTAGGGTTTTTTTTTTTTATTTTAGTTCCTACTGGGCCTTCCTCTTAACAGTAACATTGAGGTACACTTTGGTGCTCAAAGTTTGTTTTTGAGTAAATATAATCCAGTCTGAGGAGACCAGCGTTAGTCTTGGTCAGTGTCTGTGTGTAGTAGAGAGAAACTGAATTAGAGGCCAGTGACTGCTGTCAAGCACAGGTTCTGTCTGATGTTCCCACAGCTGTGATAAAGGAGGTAAAAATTGTGACTTTGTTATTTTTATCACATTCCTTTGTCATTGTAAACTAAAACGATTGCTTCACCTAAGTTTGAATTGTAAGGCTTTTACTGCTCCTTGAACTTGACTCTAACTACCAGTGGTAGTAAGAATACAGAACATGTACATTTATAAAGGACCAAAGAACTGGATAGGAAGTGTTAGTGGAACCATGTAGAGGGCTAGAGCATATTCAGAGAAAAATGACACACGGTGTTTGAAGAGGGGATGCAAAAAAAACAAACAAAAAAAACAGTCTAATGGCTATTAAAAGCAAAACCAGACTCACTCGGGCCTTACATATGTTTCTCTTTGAACAAATAAACCACAAAGTCAAACAATCTGGAAAAGCATTTATTACAAAAATAGAGATGAAATTTTTTTAACGGCAAAGATACATCTCAAGGAGAAACTTGAAATGAAAACTCAACAAGGACAGAAGTTACAATTCATCAGATGCGATATTTGAGCGGTAGAAACATGGGACTAAAAAAACAAAACAAAACAAAACAAAAACAAACAAACAAAAAACTCACATTCTTTTGTATTCAGCACAGTCGCTCTTAAAGAACACCTCTTTAAAATCCAAGGCAACAGCCAACAGTCAGTTAACGCCCTAAGAACAGGAGGGGCCTAACACTGGCCAAGTAACCTTATGACAGAGGCCTTTCTCAGTTACAGTACCTGATCTGACCAGACAGTGAAATAATGAAACCCAGGCCTCACAGTACAGCATTTCCCCTAACAGTGGTACTGCCACCATCCGATTTGCAACGATCACGTCAGTGATATAACTTTAGGCATTTCCCACGAGGCCAAGGACAGGCTATCAAGTCAGGAGAGTTTAGTTTATTAATGCCCTTAGTATACACGTTATGTGTGGACATCTCAGGGGTTAAATCACTTCAACACTCTATGATTTTTATTTAATGCAAAAAATGCTATTTTAACACTATAGTGCCCTAATCCCCATTTACATTTTAATGTGCATTTGCATTTTCCGTTCAAAGTCATATACTCTGTGGTTCAATGCATTCAAAACATGCGTGTGCACATCAGAACAACAGGTCTATAGTCACAGCAAGTAAAGAGAAAGATTGAGAAGGAAGATAAAAATGTGCAAAAAATATATATAACACCCTGGCTCAGCAATCAGTTAAAAACACAGCTACGCTGACCTAACCTTGGGTTTTAAGCCTAAATTATTTTATTCAAAACAGCAAATGAAAAACATTGCATAAAAAAAGAGCATAGCCATAGCAGAGGAAGTGAAAAGACATGAGTCACAGACTCTGAAAGGGTTTCTGAAACGTGAAAGACTGTGCAACAACACATTGCAAATAGGACCTGCACTGTGCATATGTCTTCAATAACTCAGCTGAACTCAAAGGTGCATTTATGCGCTAAACACAGGGCTTCTGTGTCTACTGTGCCTTCAGATTTCATCCAGAAGGCCAAAGGTTTTACTGATTCTCTTATTGACCAATCAGGTGTGCTGTGGTACTTGACTGATTTGTGTACAGAGCTGTTTCCATGGCAGCAACTTCTCCTGAAGAGCTATGAGGTGGAAAAAGAACCTGGCATTCAGCCACACGGAACTAAACGCAAACACTCCTGTAATCTAAATACGCTTTTATGCAAATCGCTAGGGTGTGTGTGAAGGAAGTCTTTCTTATCGATAATTCACTACATGTTATCTTATGTCAATGACATTGACAAGCTTCCTTGTGGTTTTGTATATGAAACAAATGAAGTCTTGCACTGCTGGGCTGTTATACACTACAGTACCCCTGATATCCACCTGAAGCAATACTTCTGGCTCATATGTAGCTGTTAGCAGTGACAGAACACAATCCACACATTTCTATCTAACCTAAGAACATAAGCATATGCCTCATGGAAACACACACACACACATATATGTAGGAACACACAGTGCTACAGACAGTCATCATCTGAGACAAATGACATGACCATAATGACAATTATAATAAAACAAAAGTGACTGATCTTTACTTTCAGTGATATCTGAAAACTGAAGAAAAATAAAGAGTTGACAGTAGTTTTTTTTCTATGTTAAAACCACACTACACTTCGGGTTAGCAGCACGGCGACACGCCGGTCCAACCTGAATCGTCCCCGTGCTGCTGAGCTGGGGTTAAGTAGCAGGAGGGGGTGGACCGACACAGCCCTGGAAACGGGTTTCGTCTGAAATACCATATTGTTCAAGGGGGTCCTAACAACAAGAAAAAAAATCAGTAAACAATTCATCACACTGACTTCAAAAGTCATGTTTTTCCCAAGCTCCGTCAAAGATAACCTGAGGAGGACACAGTTAAAAAGGATCCTGTTTTTGTCTTTTAAACGAGACGTTCTTTTTCTGGTTATTAATCCAAACAGTAGTGAAATAAACACCGAAATTGAGGCAAAGTCAAAAGTATGTTAACACTGATTAACAACGTCCAAATGGGGTTGGTTTCCATGGTGACGAGAAAGGGGCACGCTTACCTTGCCCGTGAGACGGTGGATTTCGGTGCGGTAGAAGATAAGATTCTTGCGCATGAACTCGTAGCTGCACAGAAGCGTAACATGAGAAGGTTAACAGAAAGTTCGGAAAATTAGGCTAATGAGCCTAATGATCCCAGCAAAAAAACACAACCAAACAAACAAAAAAAAAAAACCCACACATTGAAGATGTGACAGACCTGGCTTTGACTATGGCATCAATCCATTCCAGGCACTGTTCCTGCGTCTCACATTCAAAAAAATATTTTCTCTCTGCTTCATCCAGGTAAGCTGGAAGGTAAAAAAGAAAAACAACCAATATCTACTGAGTACAGCTACCCATGGCAACGGGAATACACTTCTCAAAGACCAACATTTTCGTTTTAAGAAAAATGGTGTTTTCTTTCCCCTTGCGTTTGATGTTTTGATGCCAACAACTGTGGTGCAGTCTCTTGACATCTGATATTTTCGAGACCACAAAAAAAGCCAAGACATAAAATGACGTCTCACATAAATCGGTATTGATGGAAGAGAATTTTCATGAGATTTTATACACACACTAATGACGGGCAGGTAATGTGATGTTTGTAAATTTGAGCTTGGTAGGAAATTCTAGCCTAAGACAGTGAGAACGCTAGCCATTTCTCTTACCAATGGAGAAGACGAGATCATCTTCCCTCTCCACTCGGCACTGCTCCAGGAGCAAAGCTCCAATTGGCTATCAAATTAGACACAAAGCAGAGAAAACTCCTCAGTGATAAGTCGAAATAAAGCACATGCGTTAGCTATATGAAGTTACTACGTTAAAACAGCTATCTTTAACTTACCTCTTCCTCGTCGGTCCGAAAGTAAAACAGGAAATTAACAATGAGCTTCACAAGTCTCCTTTTTAAAACTGGTAAAACGAACAAGCAAACGGACACCTCATCACCGACCGGAAATGACACTCAGATAGAAATGTGCATACAGACGTAAAAACACTGGTCTTGTCGATAAAAGAAATAGCTGACAAAGTTTAAAAACGAATAAAACGGGCTCTCACCGTCACCCTTTTTAGGTCCTCTCATTCCAAGTTCTGCGGCTCTCTCTGAGGGCTGACGGCTCAAAGAGATAAGCTCCTTCTCATTGAACCGCATTTCGTGGTCGTACAAATAAACAGTGCAGTCGAAAATGTTAACTAAGAAGGCCCATCCTTAACCGGGAACCACAGAGAGTAAGACGAGATAAAGATCAGCACATATCACTGACTTTTACTTACGGTCAGTGCAAAGAAACTAACGTTAGCCGCCCTGACCCTCTAAACCCTTAACTGAATTTAGGCTTGAACGTAAAGTTGAGCTCAGCGAACTCTTTTAGCTATGGCCCTTTACTGACCAACAATATAATCGTCCCATTAAAAAACAAAAGATGCCATTCTGTAGGTGTGTTTCGTGTCTGGAAGGTGCAGACCAGTTGTGTGGTCAAATTAAATCCGCATAGGGGTCGCAGTTTTGCTGAATCACGAATGACATGTCATGCGTCAAAAAGAGAGCTGAAGACCACACTTGTCCCACAGTTCAATAGATAATTCCGCACCAGTATTGTTTACAAGTGTATAACATATCTGCCAAGCGAAAACAAGATAACATCGTAGATTGAAACGATACATTACAACCTAACGCACTGCTTGTTCAGACCGACCCACCAATAAAGTTTGGTCTATCAAATTTACAGGAACAGGAAGCAGACACAGAAGTGCGTATGCGCAGTACATCGCTCTTGGTGGCAAGCGTGAGTTAGACGTTGAGGTGAGTAGTTTGTAAATTTGTTTCGGGCAGATATCTTATTTCCACGTTTAACACTTGTTTTTCTGAACTAATCAGCGTAAGTAATAGATATGGACCAAAAGATGTAATTTAGCATTCATAACTATTTAGGAATCGCCCCAGATACAGCAACAAAGCTACCTTGCTAGGTTAGGTAGCTTGCTAACTTGGTTTGTTAATTTTTTGAAATGTAAAGCGGCAACACGTCTACCAGCTGGAAAATATTTGAATGAATGTCTATTTTTGACACAGTGGATCGAAATTTTTGAGCTTCCAACTTTGCTGCACCGCTCTTAAAACAAGTGTTTTTAGAGAAAGGAGCAACTTAGTCCATTGTTTGTTATTAGAGATAAGTTTAAGACGCAGTGTGTGCAGCGACCCAAGCGATACTGTACGTTACAATCTGGAACACTGTATTCAGGCGTTTACCAGTTAGTGTTTGTCATATGAGCTGTCTGTTATGATTATAGGGATTATTCAACGCCTGTATCCTCAATTATCTCAGTCTGTGTTGGTGAATCCACTGCATTGCTGAGATGGATTTCCAGCACAGAGCTGGAGGAAAGACGGGGAGCGGAGGGGTTGCCTCCGCCTCCGAGAGCAACCGAGACCGCAGAGAGCGTTTAAGGCAGCTCGCCTTGGAAACCATCGACATCAACAAGGACCCGTACTTTATGAAGAATCATCTTGGCTCTTACGAGTGTAAGCTATGTCTCACACTTCACAACAACGAGGTGAGAAATGCCAGGTTTTCTTTTTGTGCTTGTCACTGTGTGTGTTGTGAGTCATGCTGATAAAAAAATGTAAATTTAACCCCCTTCCCCCCCCCCCCCTCAATTACTCTTTTCCCAGGGTAGTTACCTGGCTCACACTCAAGGCAAGAAGCATCAGACCAACTTGTAAGTATAGCTTCACTGTGGCTGTAAACTGGTGCAGATAACGTGATCATTCTGCACTTAGACTGACTGTTCTTGTGGTTTGTGTGTTACCACAGGGCCAGAAGAGCGGCCAAGGAAGCCAAAGAAGCCCCTGCCCAGCCTGCCCCAGAGAAGGTCAAAGTCGAGGTGAAGAAGTTTGTGAAAATCGGCCGACCGGGATACAAAGGTAAGACCGCCTCGAGTGTGGTTTCAGTTTGTACGCGTTTGTGTTTTGACTGAGCTGCGAAATTCGAACGTCGCGTGTGGAGGCAGCGTTTTCGGTCCTGTCCGGCTCTATTGCAGCCTTAACAGCCAGAGGTAAAACAAACAAAAACAAACAAACAAAAACCCTGAGAGAGATGACACTAGGCCTCCGCTTACTCTTGGCTTAAAGTTCACTGGCTGTCTGAAAAATCCCGCTTTGTTGTGTGCCTCCTGGACTGAACCAACGACTGAACAGCATTCATTTTCTCTTCAACAGTCACGAAACAGAGAGATCCAGAGACTGGTCAACAGAGTCTGCTCTTCCAGGTAAACCTGCCGTCCCCTGATATTCCAGCTCTCTGAGGCGGAGCGGCCTGGTCTGCCGCCGATGTCTCGTTTCTGCATCGGTGTTTGTCATTGTTGGTGAAAATGATCCAGCTCTTCTGGGCTCTTTGTTTGCATCTGTTCACCGTTTGTTTCCGTCCTCGTTCACTCACTGTCTCCTCTGTTACATGGGAGGGAGGGTGAGACTGTGTGTTTGTTGCCAGGGTGATGGTGGATAAGAGACAGAACACTAAAAGATTTCTCATCATTCTCTCTTTCTTTCTTTCCTTCTTTCTTTCCTTCTTTCTTTCTTTCTTTCTCTCTCTGTCCCTCTCTCTCAGATTGATTATCCTGAGATAGCTGAGGGCATAGGGCCCAGGCATCGTTTCATGTCTGCGTATGAGCAGCGGATCGAACCTCCTGACAGACGCTGGCAGTACCTGCTGCTGGCTGCCGAACCCTATGAGACCATCGCCTTCAAGGTCACCGCAGCCGCCACATCCGGTTTTCATGCACCGATTATCATCTCCACTGTTAAATCTTAGCATTAGCGACAAGGCACATGCAAAGTTATTGCATTTTTTTTTTTCCTAAAAATATTTTAGTGCAGCCTAATTGTATCATAGGTAAAATACTTGTGAAAATGTTAAAAAAAAAAAAAGGTAATATCCGTCTGTGTGTAGTGTTTTTGCGTATGGAGCAGACTATGAAAAAGCCATAAGCCAAGTCTGAAAATGTTAGGTTAAATTTGGAGACAAATCCACATAGTTTACCTCAAGTGAGGTTTTTTTTTTTTTTTTTTTTACACCCTAATGTGAAACGGTCCTGTGTTCATCTCCTCAGGTTCCCAGTAGAGAGATAGACAAAGCAGAGGGGCGATTTTGGACGCACTGGAACAAAGAAACCAAACAGGTAAAGACATCAGGACAAGAGTTATCTGTTTAAACCGCACGTCTACTGATAACATGGGTTTATGTTTGCAGTCAGTTTTTTTTTTTTTTTTTTTTTTAAACGGATACTTCCATTATGTACTATTTGCTTTTTTTCATTGGTATTTTTCATATGGTAGGAAGTTTCTCTTCACTGATGCACCTGCTTTTGTTCCTTCTCTAGTTCTTTCTCCAGTTCCACTTTAAGATGGAGAAAGCTGTTCCTCCACCCGGCGGCCCTCCACCTCCGATGGGGGTGAAACGACCCGCGCCGCTGATGACGGGGCTCACCCCCCAACCCCCCAGCGACCCTATGCCCCCACCTCCGCCCGGAGGCATGCACATGCCCCCGTTACCCCCCGGTGCTCCTGCCCCTCCCCAAATGCCCCCTCAGATGCCCCCTCCCGGTGGCCTTCCGCCCCACCTGCGGCCGCCCCTGTCTGCCGACGGTCCAGCCGGGATCCCTCCACCCCCACCCAGCAGCTGAGGAGATTCAGGATCCCGAAATCGGCTTTGGATTTAATATTAATTTGTTTTTTACTGTGGAAAAACATCAATTTTTTTTTTCTTTTTTTTAGTTTGTTTTGTTTTGTTTTGTTTTTGTCAGAGTTTTGCAGAAAAATGCAGGAGATCCATACACATCCTTTCAGGACTTTGCCGTTATTTTTCTATGATGTGTAGTACTGGAAAAAAGTTTGACTTATAGTGTAAAAATTCCCATTTCTCCTACATGAGACCATTTTTGTTTCACTGGTTCATTGTAACAGACTGGTCCTTTTAGTCCCTTTTATTATTAAAAGCACAGGAAATGGACTTGTGTCTCGCTGTCTTGGCTCAGTCTTCCAATTAAAGCGTTTCTTTTATTTTGTTATTCACCATCTGTCTGAAATGCACGGTCAGCAGTTTACCAGAGTAAATCTGGACAGATATCAGACAGTTATCACAACATTTACCAGAGTACATTTGGACAGATATCAGACAGTTATCACAACATTTACCAGAGTAAATATTGGACATATCAAACAGTTATCACAACATTTACCAGAGTACATCTGGACAGATATCAGACAGTAATCACAACATTTACCAGAGTAAATATTGGACAGATATCGAACAGTAATCACAACATTTACCAGAGTACATTTGGACAGATATCAGACAGTAATCACAACATTTACCAGAGTAAATATCGGACAGAAACCGGACAGTAATCACAACATTTACCAGAGTAAATATTGGACAGATATCAGACAGTAATCACAACATTTACCAGAGTAAATATTGGACAGATATCAGACAGTTATCACATTTACCAGAGTAAATATTGGACAGATATCAGACAGTTATCACAACATTTACCAGAGTAAATATTGGACAGATATCAGACAGTTATCACAACATTTACCAGAGTAAATATCGGACAGATATCAGACAGTTATCACAACATTTACCAGAGTAAATATTGGACAGATTTCAGACAGTAATCACAACATTTACCAGAGTACATTTGGACAGATATCAGACAGTAATCACAACATTTACCAGAGTAAATATCGGACAGATATCAGACAGTAATCACAACATTTACCAGAGTAAATATTGGACAGATATCAGACAGTAATCACATTCAGGTTTGAAGCCGCTGGACTGGCATGTCATTCTTTATTAGAAGTTAAGTGCACTGGACTGGCATGTCAGTCTTTGTTAGAAGTTAAGTGCACTGTGGTTGGCTCCTTGCCTTGTTCTTCACTGTCTGCCAATAAAAGTGAAATGCCAAATACTGCCAAAAACTTCTCACAACAGTCATGTGAGAAACATAAGTCTCCAGTGTATAACCAGCTAGTTAGATGGATATGTTACCATGTGCACTACACACAGTTAAAATATGACTGTTTCAAATGACCTCATGATATAATCAACGATTATGTTTGTGCTGTTAAGGCCATAACATGACATGCAGTGATCAGTTTCCGTGTTGTTATTAGGTGAAATACATATTAAAAAAAAACTTGCTGTCTTCCCTAACAGTAGGTAAGTTTTATGGGTGCTGAATTTTATTTCTCGTTTGATGACGACCATACTGACACAACATTACAATGTTGCAAACTTTAAACACACATGACAGCTGTAGACATTTGTTTTAGTAGCTATAAACCCATCAAAAAATGACCCACAGACAAAAGTAAAAAGTAGCCAAACACATCTAATCATGAATCAGAGAGTTTTATTTGGGCATTGATCGAATCTTAAATTTGATGTTACGCATCTTGTTTGAAGGCCCCCTTTGGATGATGTTCTTTCCGGAACTCAGTTGTTGAGTTTCTTTTTAAATTACTGCAGATTATTATTTTTATGAACAAAGCTATCATTTCTGTACCCAAATAAGAATTTCCATCTTTTAGGTGAGTATGAATCTACGACGTTTATATTGCCCCAGTTTCACTGAAAAGCGATAACAAGCTTGACTGAGCCGTTAAACCGACAGCTTTGTCTGATTTTAAAAAATTGAAATACAAAGCTGAGTGACACGGTAAGGATTTTCAGACCAGCTATGGTTTCAACTTGTAAATCAACACCCTAGTTTTGATCTTAAAAAACAACAAAAAAAAAAAGAAAAGAAAAGAAAATCCGGTTACATGACACGGTTAGGAGCCAATTACACCACACCTAGAGTGAAACTGCAGGATTGGCTTCACATTTAGTACAAAAAAAAAAAAAAAAAGACTAATTTTTGGGAACCTCAGTTTCACAAAAGCTTGTCTGTAGCTCCACTGAGGTTTCCCTACAATAAAGATTAAACTCTCTGCTGCTTTCCTGCTTCAGGCAAGTATTGCATCACTCTGTTACCACTCCGTGTCATTCCTCTTTGACAGTTCTTTAATTCTTCTCTTGTGTCCTGACCGCGGTTCCTACTCCGACTTTGCTTCCCTCCGTTGATCTTCTTTCCCCTGCGTCTTTTTTCTCGGCCTCTCCTCCACCTCTTCCTCTTCAGTTCTCTTCTTCTGCTTGGCTCTCTTCTCCTTCTCGCTTTTTCCTTTTGCTCTTTCGTTCATCTCGTCTCTCCCTCGTCTCCCCCTCCTCCTCCTCCCTCTCCTGTCTCTAAAGCTCCCCCCCGTGGCTTTGAGGAGGAGTCTCCGTCCCGTTATTTTCCTGTTTCGGAGGTTCCTCAGGGTCCCTCTCTTCGGTCCGCGACCAGCGGCCTTTCCGTCCTCGTCGTCGCCCATCCACCAGAACAAAGTGTCCCACAGCGAAGTCTCCAGCTGAACAGATGAAATAAAATATTTAACTCCCATTTTGTTCAACTTTAAGCCACTGCTGAGGTGGTGTATGTTTCGTTAACTGGTTTTTACGCCCTG
>NC_044499.1:4878763-4893763 GCF_902362185.1 Chanos chanos
TGTCTGACATTTTATTATTGCTGTTGTCTCCTCTCTCTGTGGAGCTGCAGCGGCTTCCACAACCTTATCCAACAAGTCATGACATTATCTGACTACTGTCACACATTTACAGTCCTGAAATAGCAGTGTAGCTCTCACAAACAACAAATGAGAGAGAGAGAGAGAGAGAGAGAGAGATACAGAAAGATGGGGTGAGACAGACAGACATACAGACAGACACACAGGCAGAGCCAACAAATTCAGAGATATTCAAATGAGGATGGGAACTGTTGAATAAAAAAAGCGGCTTACCTGCCGCACAGTTATGGGTAAACATTTATGGTGTGTGTGTGTGTGTGTATGAGAGAGAGGGAGAGAGAGAAAGAGAGAGAGAAAGCGGATCATATTACTATTGCTTGGTGACTATGGATCAGAATGCAGCCAATGTCAGTCAAGGCTATTCTTATATATAATTAGAGCCGCATGCTTTTAAGTCCCCAAAATAGTTCAGGCTGCCGCAACCCTCCTCATTTCATTTTAAAGGACAACTGTTTTTTTGTTTTACACATGAACCGACTTCTTGGGAAACTGACCGCCATCCACTCCCTTTTGACAAGCTTTTTGGACCTGATCGCCAAACATTGTTATGGTTGCCTGTGCACTTCTAAATTAAATCTATTTGGTAAAAAAAAAAAAAAAACGACTTGAGGATTTTCTACGGGATTAACGGGAGGTATATCTGTACCAGGTCGACGTGCTTGTCTGAGGGGCTTGACGGGAGGTGTGGGTTCCTGTAACGGTGCTCCAAGCTCTTCCTCAAATGTCTCAAATGTGCTTTCATCCATCCTCTCTGTAATGAAAGGAGAGAAGCGGAAGGGGGGGGGGGGAGAATAGGATAGCAAGGTCACGATTTACATTAACTTCTTCTTTCTTTCTTTCTCTCTTTTTTTTTACTGCCAATTACCTGCCAGCTAATAAGTCTGCCCCTCGCACGTCCGTTCCTCACCTTAGGCAAGGTGAGTGAGACTACCACAGACACGTGCAAAGCCAATCATTCACACAGTGACTTTTACAGCCCCACAACTCGCATTGTATCGTCGTATGACGTAACATGCCTAGAGGAGAACTATACTCGCCTGAGAGTGTCCACAACTACGTAGCTGCCTGACTGCCAATGATAATGACAACCACTGTGAGTGTGTGTGTGTGTGAGAGAGAGAGAGGGAGAGAGAGAGAGAGAGAGTGAGGGAGAGAGAGAGAGAGAGAGAGAGAGAGAGAGTGAGGAAGAGAGAGGGAGAGAGAGAGAGAGAGAGAGAGAGAGAGAGAGAGAGTGAGGGAGAGAGAGAGAGACAGAGAGAGAGAGAGAGAGAGAGCAAGACCCTGACAAACTCACCCACCCAAAAGAACATGGCCATTTTTTGTTTCCATGGATTCCACTGTTGTCAGGGGTGACACAGCTAGTATTTGAATCAAGAATCGTCAGAGATGGAAGACGCAGCACTGTCAGGTGCACTTTTTGGGAGCTTGAGCGTGTTATAAATAGTCTCCACTTAGACAGGAGTCAAGGTTACACAGAAGGACAGCAGCATTTACAGCATTTACATTAATGCATCCTGCTTCGGTTACCACCAGTTTACAGTCCGGGCCTGAACAGTGTATGATTCAGTACCTCCATGTGTTCATAGCAGTTTTCCATGTCTAACCTTGCAGTTAAATTACTTGTTAACTTGCTGTAGTTATTTTATTGCTGTGTGTGTTGTTTTTACCATTCTCTCTCTCTCTCTCAATCTCTTTTTCCCATGTTCTCCCAGTTTTGACTTTACTTTTGTTACATAAAATGTCTAATTTCTTTATTCATTTAACATTTAGTTCTCTTTAATGAAACAAAACTTATCTAAATTAAGCACTTCTTTTTTGTTTAGTTTTAAGTTTAACCATCAAAACATCAAACATAATACACAGTTTGACCCCGGAAAGCACAATGAATATATGTTTTTGATTTATTGTTAAAATGACAAGCCATATTTTTAATGAAGCATGAGATACAATGACATGATTAAAAAATATGTATGTTGCTATAAAAAGCATTCGTGACACATCCTATCTCTTTTAAAACACCACAGTATCTAACATTTAAAACCACTCTTTCCTTTTTCACTATTATTACTTCCACTGCAGCGGCCTACACAGCCTTATCCAACAAGTCATGACATTATCTGACTAGTGTCACACACTTACAGCTCTGAAATAGCAATGCAGCTATCACAAACAACAAATGTGAGAGAGAGAGAGAGAGAGAGAGAGAGAGAGAGAGAGAGAGAGAGAGAGAGAGAGAGCGCAAAAGAGAGAGGCAGACAGACATACAGACGGAGCAAATTTCAAATATATTCAAATGTTATACCGAGGACGGGAAGTGTCGTACCACAAAAGTGACCCTTGACCTCTGTAATTGTGCGGCTTACCTGGTTTGACATGAGGAGGAGTATCCGAAGGAGGAGAGCTCGGTGAGGAGCCTGATGCGGGAGCAAGCAGCTGAAATCACTGGGGGGAGGCACTGTCACCTCCTGTGTCGCCTGACTGCTAAGCACAGGTGCATGAGACTAAAAAAAACAAAAAACAAAAAACAAAAACACAACGCTTTGACAGTCATGCTACTGAGACATGGTGCTAAAGCTAACAGCAAACTAGCTATAGTCACTGCTAGCGGCTAATCTTAAACACAACACACACGTGCAGTTCGAAACGCCAGACACAGACTAATAAAACTGTTTTAAAGGTGATATACATAAAAAAAAAATTCCCTTCTAAGATTTTTCTTTTAACTTTGGGTATGTAATGAACAGGCTGCCAAGGACATTTCGGAACATTTAAAGAAAAATATTGAAAAAAAAAAAAAACAGTAAAAATATTGTTTTGTACAGCTTCAATAAACTAGTGTTGCCCAAATAATCAAAGTGAAATTAAAAAAAAAATGTAACAGCTGTAGCACACTTACTGTTTTCTTCAATAACAGCAAAAAATCAACAGAATAAAACTGTTCACTGGGACTAAGACAGCATCTTTAAGACTCCTGCCTGGCTTTCAAACTGCAAAAACGGCAGTTTCTTGTGTGGCGATCTGGAGTTTTTGTTGACCACACTTAACCACATCCCGCCACAGATTGCAGTACCTTCCTGACACCACTAGATGGCAGACATTGATAGTATTATTACCTTGTTTTTGTTTTTGTTTTTGTTTTTGTTTTTGTTTTGTTTGTGGTAGTCCTAGGCCAGTGTTTGAGCTGCAGTTAGAGACACTTATTATGTGTTTAAAAAACAACAACAACAACAACAACAAAAGAGCTTGTCACACTGCAGACTGCTTGATTGTTAAAAGGAACAAGACCTAATAAAGACCACAGTACCCCGTTTAATGGAAATCCTCCCCATTCTTTTGCGGGCTAATTTTGCTGGTTTGACTGATATGGAGGTGAAACCAGAAAAGGCCACAACCGGTCAGCGACAGTGATCGGCGGATGGACAGAGTGTTCCGTGGCACCTCTGCGAAACCTGCGGCACCCCAAATTCAAATGCCCAGGGGGTCCATGGCGCCGACTCAGACGATCCAGTTTAATTCGACCCAGCCCAGCCTCTCCAAACGGGAAGACGAGAGTGGGTTTTATCTTCGCACATGTGTGAAAGGATGTTGTTGAATTATGACTCCCATCTGAAAGCCTTGAACCCATCCCTCCCTCTTACACTCATTATGTAGCGATGAACAGGTGAGAGCAGCTTCACTCTGACCGAGCCTAGAGAAGCCGATCTTTTCTTTCGTTCTTTTTCTTTTTTTTTTTTTTTCACCTGTCCGTTCTTGTCATATCAGTCCCAAAACGGGGTAACATTTAAACCCTTCCATACCTTTCAGATGTGACGATAGCATCTCTGTGACACCCCCCACCCCCACCCCCACCTCTCTTTTGTCACATAACTTTGGTCAGTGTCATATTTTTGGTTTTCTTCATTCTCTGAGTGAGTGATAAATTATGAGTTCAGTGTTTTTAGATTCTCATGCAGGAAATGCACACAATCATGTTTTTTTTTTTTCATTTTATCGCGGGACCTCTAATTTAGCTTGTCTGCTAATCCCCAGGGCCTTTGATATGAGTCATGCAACTAAGCACAGGTTTTATACGAGACATGCAGTGTGGGTCCGGCTCTAGGCTGGAGAAATACCACAAACAAACCTAGGTTAAATGAGTATTTAAAGCATGTTTACGACTGGATCCTGCCCCAGTTCCCTTCAGTTCATGTCCTTCTTGTGACCTTGGTCCTTGAATATATAGAATAAACAGCCATTTAGATAAAGGCTCTGTGAGACAGCCATGCAGTGTTTGTTTTGAATTGCTTCAAACGCGTTCAAATCAGCGATCATTTTAGACATTTGTGTCGACAAGAATACAAGGTAAGAGAACAACATGACAAACGGGAACCGGTTGTTCAGATACCTAAAACGCCTTTTTGGCCCAGGTCTACGTCACATCAGCGCTAACCTTCACTGTACCCTTCACCTTCACTAACATCAGGACTGTATACTCTTAACTAACCTAAGGGACAGTCTGGTCAAACATTCCAAGCTTTGTCCTGTTTTTTTTCCTACCAGCAAGGCTTGTCTAGTAAGGTTATTCTTAGAGGGACCATTCCTGAGGACCTTGTAGACCAACTTAAGTGTGGACTGCAGGTGTTGACTGAGAATGTCCTCAAAACCCTCATCCTAAAAAAAAAAAAAAAATACAAAAAGAAAGACCTCATCCTTCTCCACCTCATTTAATGTTTATCCCATTAAAGGGTAAACCAAACGACCTAGAGGCGGAAAATCGCATCACGCTCGGAATCGCGTTCTGGAAGGTGACCTTAAACTTAGCCAGCTTTGTTCTGAGGGTTGGTTTCTTGGAGGTGCGACGTGGCCCCCGTGTGTGAACGCCGCATGCGGGGTGAGAAAGTGGGCTAACGTAGCCCTGGGCAGGCCCGTGTTCCACATACACCGCACAAATGAAGCGACGACAGAACCTCGGAGGGCTTGCCTTGCTCCTCTTTATTACGCCGTGTGAAAATGAGTCTCTTTTTTACGCCGTTCTTCACGGAAAGGCACAGGCTGTGGTGCTCATGGGATGGAGGACGACCTTGCTTAAGATCAGAGGCGCTTTTCCGAAACTTTCCGGAGTAGAATTCAAAGTTCTGGGGCAAGGACAAGAAGAATGCTATGTGCTATGCGTTTCCACCTGTAGAGAGGCATTCTGCAGTTCGACCATCAGAAGGAGCAGAGCAGCGGCTGAATGTGCAATTTTGGTCACGGTTTCTGGTTTGTGTATATTAGCACCGCATTTTATCCGTGTGAGGCAGCACACACAATGTAGTATTATCTCGGTCTTGTTCACACGAAGAGGAGTAAAAGGTGTGTTTCACAACATTAAACGCTAAGAGTTCAACAAGCAACAGGACGGTGATAAAATGCTGATAGCCGTCTAAGCGTCTCCCAGTCCGGCTGTTTGATGCTCACACCACGTGTCTTGGATGTCTCCTTGCCCTAACCAAACGACTTATCTCATTAGCTATTTGTCAAGCTTCCCCTGATTAGCTGAAACAGGAATGTGAGAGCAGGGAGAGACCTCACATGTACAGAGCTGTGGGGTCCCGTGAGGTGGACAGTGGAAAAACGAGCAAGTTCATTCAGTCCATTACACCCTAGCAAACATGTGCTTCCCTCATGTCGTGGACGTGACTGTTGTGGACGTTCTTTTCATTCTATGTAAATTTGCATGTTTATTCGAAAAAACAAAATGTAGAATTCTGGCATGTAGAATTCTGGTTCACATCTGCCGAGCAGGTAGAGAATATTTTTAGTTGTTGTCGTTGCTACCGCTATATTCAGTTGTGCTCTGACGTTTGCAATCTCTCTCTGAAAGAGAGAGAGAGAGCGAGGGAGAGAGGGGGGAGGGAGAGAGAAAGAGAGAGGGAGAGAGAGAGGGGGGAGAGAGAGAGAGAGAGAGATGGGGGGGGGGGGGTAACAAGGTTAAAACCTGTGCTTATTTCCTCCCACTAAACTTCTGTGCAGTGTCCATGCCCACGCACACACACACACACACACA
The DNA here is from genome assembly GCF_902362185.1 of Chanos chanos. Classification (NCBI taxonomy): domain Eukaryota; kingdom Metazoa; phylum Chordata; class Actinopteri; order Gonorynchiformes; family Chanidae; genus Chanos; species Chanos chanos. The sequence goes on from NC_044499.1 coordinate 4,884,867, forward strand.
CACACACACACACACACGCATGCACACTCACACACACGCACACACATGCACACACATACACACACGCAGGCACATACACACACGCAGGCGCATACACGCACGCGTGCGCACACGCATACACAATCTGTTGTTTGATGTTCATTTTGCATTTTTGTTTTTGTCTTAGATGGTGTTAATTTCTTGACGACATTCCCTGACATATTAGAGTGTGAGAATCTGAATTTAAAACGTGTTAAAAAGAAAAAAAAGAAAAAGGAAAAAAGGTGCTGGCTGTAAAGGAGTATACAGTGTCGTTCTGCTCTGTTTATGTGCAACACTGTTTGTGATTAACTGACATGCAGTCAGTCATCAAGCAGTTATTTGTTTAAAAAGTAAATCATACAGATCATTGTGAAAAAGCATTTAGAATCAGGCTACTGAATAATTGGATTGTTCTTTGTGTGTCGTGGTTTATGTATGCGTGTATACAGACACATTCCATCAGAGGACTAGGAACTAGGGAATTTATTCTTTCTCTTCGTTAAGAAGAAGAGCGGCCCTGTGTCCAGACGAGCTGGAGAACATTAAGAATATTAATTAAGAATTAAGAATATGGCTGTTTCTCAGCACTTAAGGCTTTTCTCTGTCTAGTCAAGAAAACGACTCATTGACTGTTTGAATGGAGAGCAAGAAACATTCCTTTTGATTAGGTGCTGTGATTAGGTTAGCTCAGGATGGTATGTGAGTGTGTGTGTGTGTGTGTGTGTGTGTGTGTGCGCGCACATGTGCTCAGGCTGGGGTGAGCAGTGATGTGTTTGTGGTGTGGTGTGGTGTGGGAAGTGTGTGTGTGCGTATGTGTGTGTGTGTGAGCACGTGTGCTAAGGCTGGTGTGAGCAGTGGTGTGTGAGCAGTGGTGTGTGTGTGTGTGTGTGTGTGTGAGTGTGTGCGTGTGAGCTCAGGCTGGTGTGAGCAACGGTGTGTGTGCGTGTGCGTGTGTGTGTGTGTGAAGTTGTAGTTTTGATGGAACACACGCATGTTCCAGCTTCGGCCTCAGGCTGCCATGTGTTCAGATGTCTAAAGCTGTGTAAAGACCTGTCTATCATTCCTCCTCTGTGGACCAGAGCATCTTCTGCATTCTCTCTCTCTCTCTCTCTCTCTCTCTCTCTCTCTCTCTCTCTCTCTCTCTCCTTTACCTTTGTGAAATAGGGCACTCAGAATACCAATGAAATCTATACTCACACGTAAGCGAAGAATGTCTTTCTTTCTCTGTCCCCCCCTGCCGCCTTCTCTCTCCATTGTGGGCCAGGGCATTCAAAATGCCAAGAATATCAATAAAGGCGCCTCTCTCTCTCTCTCCCTCTCTCTCTCTCTCTCTCAGATCCCACTCTCAGTCACATGAGAGAATAAAATGGAGGCAAAATACTCTTCAAGTTCAAGTTCAGGCTCTTTGTCTGTCCTCTAACACTGCTCTGAAACAGAAAGTTCTGAGGTTTTGTAGAGGAATTTCAACTTCAAACAGACAAACTTGCACACGCGCACGCACACGCGCACACACACACACACACACCGAGTGAGTGTAACCACGGCAACGGAACCCAGCTGTTCTCCCTCTCTCTTTTTTTGAAGTGTCATCCGAATGGCGGCAGACCAAAGCAAGTCTGTGCCTGAGAGCTGCTGACACCAACCTGTCGCGTTGACGGGAAGTGATTTGAGAAGCAAACGGGAACGGCACAGAGGAGATCCAGCCAATTTACTGCATAAATGAATAGTCTGTCTCCTGCTGGACAGCTTTAAAACCCCCCCCCCTTCACTTGTCAGAACTCAAACTTTCAGCGTGCTTCAAGTTATTTCTCAGATGTCTTTTCTTCGATTTTGCAACCAGCATGAGCGTGAAACCTTTCTGGTGTTTTCCGGATTTTTTCATATATTTTCCTGGTCTACTTCAGCACGAAGCCTTTGAGTGCGGAAAGCCCCCTCCCCCAGTCCACTAAGAGCTGAATGACCCGGGTCTCGCAGACCTGGGTCACATAAGCGTGTGAAGTAATTGACCGGCAGAGTCTGTGTCCCAGTTATACTCTGTGCTCCCTTTCGTTGCGATATTGTCCTCCTCATCAACAAGATACAAGACAGTTTTAATGAAGGCGTTCTCTGTAAGTGTTTTGTTTTATTCTGTATCACTTTGTTTCACTTCTGTTTTGTTTTGTTTTGTTTTGTTTTGTTTTGTTTTGTTTTGTTTTGTTTTGTTTTGTTTCGTTTCGTTTTGTTTCGTTTCGTTTTGTTTCAACACACCTAATCCAGTCCTGTTATAAGTTTAGCGCCGTCAGAAGAAAAGGACATGCAGTAAAGGGGACGTGGAAGAGTGCTGGGAGTACTGGGACAGGGTCAAACCGCACGGATACTTCACATTCTTATTTCATCTCACGCCTGTTAGATGAGAAGCGTTTTGTCCGGTGGGTCTGCAGGACTCGAGTGAAGAAGCTGTCATCTAACATGATGACACTAATGGCCTGGAGATGCCTCTTTCTTCTCTCTTTGAAATGAACACGGGAAGTGAAAGTCAAAAGACTCTTCCTGTTCCTGTGGGAGACGCAGTCAAGTCAATCATATTCTTTCAGTTCCAATTACTCTCCCTCATACTCAGTCAGGTCCAATTACCTTACCCATCTTCTAAGTAGAAATGCAGTTCACTTTCAGGTCACACAATATCTTGCATATTCCCTGTCAGGGAAGCCTCACTGGACCTCATCAAGTCAACATTGAAGGAATCTTTTGAAAATACCAGCGAGTTTATTCGTGGAGTGTATGGGGAAATATGGCAGAGAAAGATGCAGAGAGAGAGAGAGAAGACAGGGAGAGAGAGAGAGGGAGATAAGAGACCTAGTCAAGCTTTATAAGATCCCTTTGCTTATATGAGTCATTCAGGGGCCTCCAGGACATATGAGAAATGTGTGTGTGAGTGTGTGTGTGTGTGTGTGTGTGTGTATGTGTGTATGAGTGTGTGTTTGTGTGTGTGTGTGAGTGTGTGTGGGTGTGTGTGTGTGTGGGTGTGTGTGTGTGTGTGTGTGAGAGAGAGAGAGCGGGGGGGCTTTGAGCTGCTGCTGTGAAGTTTGAATTGATGTGCTCTGTTTGTGATTGACAGATTGACATTCTTTGATGTATTTTGAGGTGTGTGTGTGTGTGTGTGTGTGTGTGTGTGTGTGTGTGTGTGTGTGTGTGTGTCTGAGTGTGTGTTTCGCCGGATGTTAGCAGGACAGTTAGCATGATGAGAACAGGCTGAAACCTAGTCATCATCACAGTTAATGGAGAAATGAGGATTACTTTTCACAAACTGAAACAGGTGCCCCTCCATCTGTCTCTCTCTCTCACTCTGTGTGTGTGTGTGTGTGTGTGTGTGTGTGTGTGTGTGTCTGTCTGTCTGTCTGTCTGTCTGTCTGTCTGTATGAGACTATGAGCTTGCCCATGTATGTGCTGGTGAACACCAATGTCTGGAAAAAGATGACCCGATTGGCTGTTTGCACGCTGACTCTCAAAGCTCTAGCCCAAGCTAACCTTAATATGTTGGAATATGGAATATACAAAACAACCTACCTCCATTCCCAGGCTTCATTCATCTATGTTCCAAGCATGTGTTCTGCTGGATGATAAAATTGACCTTTTACATATTTAATGATCATATATAATGTAGTGTGTGTTATAGCTTAGCCTCACCTCTCTGTGAGGACCTTTTTTTCTCTTCCTCTCCTCTCAGGATACAGGGAGCTTGATTGACAGCACATGTCTAATGGCCCAGTTAAGAAGACAGCGCTAATGGTGAAAATAGCTTGGTGATTCTGCTCACCATTCTGTTCTCTGTGGCCTACAGCTCTTTCTTCAGTTTCTAAGTTGTGTTACTGTTGTTGTTGTTGTTGTTTTTGTTCTTTTTTTATCTCGACTCTTCCTTGGGTTCAGTGTTGTTGTTGTTGTTGTTGAATTTCAGTGCTCCAACCAGTCCCTTGGGAAATCCAGGATCTTGTGAAGGATGTCTCCACCTCCAAGTGATGGTGATTTGACGAGGGCTGCTGCCTTGTGTGCTCCCCACTGCTGTTTGTTCATCTCTGGGGAGTGGCCGCTGTGACAATGAGGATGAAGAAGAAGAAAAAGAAGAAGAAGAAGAAGAAGAAGAAGAAGATGAAGACGACGATGATGATGATGATGATGATGATGGTGATTGTGATTGTGAAGATGATGATGACAACGACGACAATGATTAACGACTGTTATTGTTAAATTAATCAAATTTAAGATGTGGCACAGTGCAGTGTTTCTCAACTCCAGTTCCAACTGGGCTTCCATTATGCTGCGTCTTCTGGTTCATGCCAGGTACCAGTGTGGCAGCTTTAATGGCGAAGAGCTCAGCGATTAGTGGGCTGGCTGAAATGGTGTGGGAATCCCGGGACTAGAGCTTAAATACGCTGTCTCGCGGTTCTCCAAGACTGGGGTAGAGAACCCAGTGGCTTAGAACCTGGCATGTCTTCGTGTTTGTTCTTTCTCTCTGAACCAGTGCGGTTCTTCTCTCAAGGGTGTCGCTTTTAGTAAACAGCCATAACCCAAAAACGCCCTCTGTGCTGGGTCATGACCTTATTTATGTTCTGTTTACATTATTTACATTATTTATTTATTTATCGACTCGGATAACTTTATTTGTTGTTTATCCCGGTTCTGTGTGAGCGGCTTTCTGTTTTTGTTCTAAGCTGTGTAATGTGGAAATGGTGGTGGGGTTGGTGGGGTTGGTTGGGGGGGGGGGGGTGGGGGGGGTTTGACGGCAAAACACAGCAAAGTAATTTGAACATTTTTCTAGCATAAACACGAGTGTGAGGACAGACAGTCAGTGAGAGAACAGATGTAGCATGCGGTGACAGGCAGAGGGTAAATGATGAAATCATTTGTTCTCTTCTGAAACTTTTATAGAGCGGGAATGGAAGGGTTTTTTTTTTTTTACTCTGTCTTTTTTGTCCAGCGTGAGCACGGTGGGGACGTGATGGTTTCTTTTTTTTAAATGATGCGCTTCATGCTAGTCTTAACAGTAAAATTGGCACCGAGAGCTGCCATATTCAAATTAAGGCCGGTGACTAAAATGCTTGAATTCGACTGGCCGGCTCAGATTACGTTTGGACTAATATAAATGGTGTCAGTAAAGTGCACACAGCGAGTACATTCCGAAAACATCTCTTTCATGTAAACAATGGAGTCACAACAAAAATAATGAACGTTCGAAAAAAAAACGAAACCATACAAATGGTCAGAGCTGACTCCAATATGCAGTTAAATGCATAATGTTTAATTATTCATATTTGTCACTGATGTAGAGGGGGCCTGAAAATAACAGCCAAGCATTCTACTCCATGAGCATGATCGTGTGTTTGTGTCTGTTCCTGTTACACACACACACACACACACACACATCCGCCCACAGACATAACACTGTGTTGAAGTCTTTGAAGATATGGAGTGGTCCACCTTTCATTTCCTGCTTTCAGAGATATCAGACGTACAGCTATAACTAAGATTAGCATCTCTCATCTCATTTCCACAGTCTTTTCCAATTTTCTCTTATCTAATCCCACTGCATGTTAACGGACATGGGGGGCACGTGAGATGAGACGAGCCTTGAGAAAAGTGTTTGGGGGGGAAAAACACCGTATATGAACGACTGCGACGCTCCTAACCTCCAAACAGAATGGCACCATGCGCACTGGGGCTGCGTCCAAAACCGCATATTAACGTACTAAATAGTACGTCAAAACAGTACGCCACCATTAGTAGTACGTCCAAATACATAGTATGCATAGAGTAGTATGTGAATAGTACCCGGATGACGTACTACGTCCGTTGGAAAAACGAAGTATGCGAGCACTGGACACTTTTCAATCCCGTAAGGCTATATGGAAAAAAGGGGCGTTTCTGATGCGGTGTTTAAATGTACCGCTGTGTCTGTTTACAGGTAGTCGTCATTAAACCGCGATTATAAAGCTCACGCGCAAAAATGTGGCGCAATTTGATTACCTCATTAGTGCGTCCAAATTCTAGCATACTTTCTCGTCTAAAATCTTTTAGTACGTACTGCGCACTACGTACTTCAATGCAAGTTTAGTGTGCAGTATGTAGTATGCGGTTTTGGACGCAGCTTGGAAGAAAGAGACAAAGGAAACCGTGACCTCTGCCTTTTATACCCAATGATGACATCATAGTCTTAATAGCCAATGACTTTTCAGATCACTTCAGTACAACATTACAGCACACCTGAACGCTGGCGTTCCTGTTTTCTTTCTAAAAAAAAACGCACCACAAAACTCGCCTTTCGCTTTTTAAAATGATCTTTCACAACAGTGACATTGGTCATGGTCTTATCGGCTGTAAAAGAGATACACTGCAAAATATATAAAGTTTCAGAAAAGACATATTTTTCCATCGACAATGAAGCTCAAAGCGGTTTCTGTAAACACTGAGACCTAGTCTTTGTGTGACGGTGTATGTGTGCGTGTGTTTGTGTGTTTTTAACGTCCAAATATCTAACACGTTAGCTTCATGTCGATGAATTCTTTGTGAACTTGTTTTATCCTTGGTTAAAGGTTGCAGTTGAAATAACAAAATGGTAACTCAATAAAAAGCAATCCTTGCAAACTCTCTCTCTCTCTCTCATACACACACACGCGCACGCGCACACACACACACACACACACACAGTCAGACGTGTGCATTAAAGGGCATGTGTAACCATCTCTACCTTGGGAGACATTGGAGGCTAAACCTGCCTTTGAAATGTTCAAAAAACATTGGGTAACAAAAAAAAAAAAAAAAAAGGTCTTTTGTTGAGTGAATAGCCACTCTTTAGCCCTGCTGAAAATCCCCTAAATCTACACCAATAATACGAATATGAAATTGAAGGCTGTTTTCCACTACATATCAGAATTAGATCGCATTACCCCTATTAACAGTCATAAACTTTTGAACCCATAAAAGTCTCCTGAGCCAATGCCTCACACTATTTTAACACACCAGCTTCTCTGACATCAACATCTGACACCCAGACACTGGGCCGAAGTGACCTGAAATTGTACCCCACAACCTGACCTTTACCCTTTGACCTGCCTCGCCCAGCTACACATGCTGAGAGGAAAGTTCCTCGTCTGCACGTCACCGTATCAAAGCCCCCGGGAGAAAAAAGCGAATCGTGAAATGAGATGTAGGGCCGGCTGTTCTTCCACCCCGTGCGCAGAGACAATGGTTTTCCAATCGTTCTCGTGAATATTTCAAGGCTTTACAAAACACTTGTAAATGACTTTGGCTCACAAACTACTTAATCTGGAATTTTAGCCCGTCCCAGGCGGGCATAATCTCTCTACAGAGGACTCATTAGACAGAAGAATTTGCCCTATATCATTTCCAAGACGCCCTTACGCCACGACTTTGGGGTCCCAGTCCAATCAAACCATTTCCACGTTCTTTCTCCGATCGCGCTTTGATGTGGTTGAGACAAAGCTGGGTTCCAGAGATGGGGGAGGAAGTCGAGGGCTACGGTTTACAGTTTCGGTAACCTTGAGAGGTAGCAAACTCTTCTCCGACTCGACGACTCGCATATTAACGCCCTTTCGGTGGCCTGGGGAAGCTCTCCGTCCGTCGTTAAAAAAACGGAGAGCGCGGGCGCCCGGGCCTCTTATCAGTCAGTCAATTAGGAGCATTAGGCAGCTGAGAGCATTGTAATGCCGGGCCTGAGTGCCGCAGCTTTGAGGGGAGACAAGTCAGCACAGATGAATAGATGGTAATTAATACGTATGGCCCTCCAGAGACTGCGCCACAGTCTCAGGGCAAAATTGCTCCATCAATACGCCTGCCTCTACAGCACTCCGTCTCTCTCTCTCTCTCTGTCTCTCTGTCCTGCTCTCTGTCTCTCTCCCTCTGTCTCTCTCTCTCTCTCTCTCTCTTCTCTCTCTCTGTCTCTCTCCCTCTGTCTCTCTCTCTCCCTCTCTTTCTCTCTCTCTCTCTGTCCTGCTCTCTGTCTCTCTCCCTCTGTCTCTCTCTCTCTCTCTCTCTTCTCTCTCTCTGTCTCTCTCCATCTCTCTCTCTCTCTCTCTGTCTGTCTCTCTCTTTCTCTCTCTCTCTTTCTCTTCGCTCTCTGTCTCTCGCTCTCACTTTGTCAATCACTGCACCCTTCTCTCGTCCTCCTCTTCCTCTTTTCTTTGCCTCCTCCTTTTTTCCCTACCTCTCTCTCTCTCTCTCTCTATGATGTATATAAATATACAGCATCTTCTGGAAAAGCGACACATTCAGGGGCTTGCTTCTGCTGCCAATCAAGCGTGTGCAAAAGCACTTCCCACAGACTCTCTCTCTCTCTCTCTCTCTCTCATTCTCTTTCTCCTCTCTCTCTCTCTCTCTCTCTCTCTCTTTCTCTCTCTCTCCCTCTCTCTCTCTCTCTCTCCCCCTCTCCCTCTCTCTTTCTCTCTCCCTCTCTCTTTCTCCCTCTCTCTCTCTCTCTCACTCTTCTGGATCTTTGCTCCATTCTCTCTCCTCTGCACCGTCTAAAACTGCTGCTGGTTGTGTTGGGTTAGACGACACACGTACAGAGGGCTAATGGGTAGCCAGCGCACAGCCCGTGTTCAGTCATCAGCCCACTTCTGTGCTCAGATACGACGTTCAGGTTATGCTGCTGCTTGTGCGTATTGTGGGCTTCAGAGAGGAGTGGGGTTCATCTGAGCACTGTCCTCACTTCATCTCCCACAGCATCACTAAAATCTCCATTATCAACCTTTAACTATCTGATGAAAACAGAGAGACTACTGGATAATTTATTACTCCTCTCTGTGCCAATATGATTCTGTTTCCAGCTACAACACAGTCTTAACGCAGTCCATTTATCCACAACACAGACCTTATTAAAGCTT
>NC_044499.1:4898763-4901263 GCF_902362185.1 Chanos chanos
CTCTCTCTCTCTCTCTCTGTGTCATACAGTTGGTAAACACACTATTGAAAGCACACTGGGTGTGTGTTTGGAGAAGAGCAGAGACCTGTGGAGTGATGTATGGCATATGGTTTAGGGGCAGAGTGAATGTAAACACAGACCGTTGTTTTATGCTCACCTGCCTCTCACCACCGTGAGACTGGGAACCCCCCCCCCCCCAAAACAAGCCCCCGAGTCTGAGGCTGCCATTCCCACATCACATGACACACACCATTACACATCAGCCCGTCTGATTGGTCAGCCAAGTTAAAGAGACGGATGATGCACGTGGTGCATGTTCAATTCACTAATGGATTGGCTGAATGGGTGACGTGCTGACAACTGCACTGACAAACAAACGGATTGTATTTCAGGGATGAGGGGATGCTGCAAGTACCTGAATCATAACAATGAATGAATGAATGAATGAATGAATGTAAAAATGGGAATATTGTATGAAAAAGAAAGAGAGAAAGAAAAAAAAGAAAGAAAGAAAGAAAGAAAGGATGAATGAATAAAATGTAAAAAAAAATGAATAAATAAACAGGCGTAGTAACATAAAGACTGTAAACATAAAGACTGAATGAATGATTGACAGTCAGACAGGACAGGGAAGGGGGTGGGGTTTAGAACAGATGAAAGGACAGGTAAAAATGAACTAACTGTATCCAGTCCTCATCCAGCAGGCAGTCAGGGCTATCTGAACACATCAGATAGGAAAGGCAGACAGCTGTGCACGCATCACCCAGAGCAAAGACAGCTAAAGAGGAGAGATCAAAAAGAGACAGAGGAAGAGAGAGAGAGAGAGAGAGAAGGTTATGTGTGTCCTCAACACATAAATACACACAAACACACACACACGTACACGCACACGCACACACTCACACACACACACATGCACATCCTGAATGGGCAATAAGCAGTGGACAGACAAACTAAAACTTTGTTTCATCTTTGTAAATGTATTCAGAATGACTTAAACTCTGGGAAGGCCTTAATTTGCATTCCGTTTGCCGAAACATGTCAACGTATATATATGAAAATCCCTCGAGAAAATGTCTTCATAAAAGATTTTCCGTCATAAAAGGTTAAAAATAGCCCCACAGAGACTCACATTGATGCTTATCCTGTTTTGAATGACAACCCACGCCCATGCCTTGACTCCTCAATAGATCCAGTTCTCAGCTATGAACAATGACTTACTAATCCCCAAACGTGTGGCTGTCACTCCAGCCCTCAAAGCACATATATATATATGTAACATACATACACACAAATGCGCGTGCGCACACACACACACACTCACACACGCACACACACACACTCACACCAATGCCTCTAAACCAAATACTCATAAGAAAACACCCACACACCGACACCAGTACACACATAAACATGAGCGTGCACCATCACACACTTATTCCCTCGATCTCTCTCTCTTACATACACATACGCTCACACACAGAGAAAGACACTCATACATACACACAGACACATGCAAATCAGTGCCTTTAAACACAAACACACACGTTAGCTAACGTGACTACACAAACAAACGTGAGCACACTGCCTCAATCATTTATTCTCTATTTTTCTCTCTCTTTCTCTCACACACTCACACACACACACACACACACACACACATACACACACACACGCACACACCAGTTGGCTCTTGAACAGATCTGCCGTCCTCTGTGTGCCTGTGAAGAGGAGATAAAAAGCGGAGAAGTGGGTGATTGGCTATTTATTAGAATGGCTTTGTGTGTGTGTGTGTGTGTGTGTGGGTGGGTGTGTATGTGCGTGTGTGTGTGTGTGTGTGTGTGAGGGGGGGGATGGGAGTGTGTAGCTGTGTGAACAGTGGTGTGTATTCTCAGGCTTTTGTTTCAATATCTCCTTCATTTTTTTTTTCATTGATTGCCTGCTCTCAGAGAACAAACACACAAACAAACAAACAAACAAAAAAAAGCCAGATATTTGCACAGTGGAGGTTATTGGTTATTGTGTGCCACGCGGTGACCTCATCCAGTGTCCTCCACCTTGATCTGATTTCAGCAGGTGTGTCAATTCAGAACGACATCTTCTCCTTCATCACTTTTGGACTAGCCACTGTCATTTCAAGAGCTGTCAACAGTATGTGGGCTAGAGTGGAGAGAAAGAGAGAGAGAGAGAGAGAGAGAGAGAGAGAAAGAGAGAAAGAGAGAGAGAGAGAGAAAACAATAGACTATAATCCGCCTGTTCTCCTGCGTTTGTTTCTGTCAGTGTCAGTGGATAAACAGCTCGCCACAGTCACTGTGAAGAATGTTCCGGCTTATGAAGACGCATTTCTCCCGAAAATTACAGCGCTCGGCATTTCACGAGTTCACGTCTGCCACGTGGAGTTAATGGAGTGGAGAGAGTAATCTATTCTGACACACAGAGCACCCGGTACATCCTTAAACACAAACACACGCGCACACACACACACACACACACACACACA
>NC_044499.1:4916263-4926263 GCF_902362185.1 Chanos chanos
AGCCCAATAGCCATCAGGTCTGAGGTTTAAAAAACAGCCTCTCCTAATTACTATACATTTGGGCCTATGAAAAACATAGTATATGTTAGACATTAAAGTCATGTATGGTTATTTCAAGTCTCATTATAGCCATTGTTGGACTCAGTGGGACTGTTGGCATGGTGTACACATGACCAAACACAGAAACCTCACGGCCATAATTTACTATTTTTTTACTATTGCTAAAACACAGTTTCTGAAACTGGGTGCTCTTTGTCAAAACTTTACACACAAAAACCAAAAACATATACACAAAATACGAAATATCATACATCTTACCTTGCAAAAGCGAACACGTCATTCAAAACTATATAAACTCTTCTAAAAGTGGTATTTTTGCATCAAAACTTTACACACAAACACCAAATAAATAGCTCTTTCCACATGCCAACTGCACACTGATGTGCTAAGTATAAAACACTATTACCCAGAGTGTTTGGCATTTTCATTTGTAGCATGCTGTAAATATAGGCTATGACCACAGACCCAATAAGGGAACAAATTTATTTATTCTCAATACTCATATACTCATAACAGTATCAGACACAATTACTTTAACTGAAGACGAAATGAACAGAGTTACTGTATGGTAAACAACATACAGTGTATTGCAGTTACAGTCCATCCTGTCTTCGACGTACATCTGGCCACAACACCTCATCAATACCGCAGTGTCCTCTCTGGTCATCGCCAGAAGTACTTTCTTGAGTGGCGAACCCAGCCCTGGCATGCCTCCACATCAACGTCACCACAGGCCTCTTGCATCACCTGGAGGAGAGCTGTGCGCTGGTGGGGTTGGCGGTCATGTACCTTCCAACACCGCTCCAAAAAAGAAAGACGGGGTTCCAGAAAGGAGCGTAAGATGGAGGGTGACGAATTTGAAACTGCGGGTGATTGTCGAACCAATTACGGACCACCGCAGCCCGGTGGAAACTTACGCTGTCCCACGCGACAGCAGACCTGGCGCACCCTGGCGCGTTCCTCTGCTCACTGGGAATGAGGATGTCCTGCAGGGTGTCAAGGAACGTGATAATATGAGATGTGTTATATGGGCCAAGAGTGGCAATGGTGATGAGGAACACCGGTCTGGCCAATCGCAGCACACACTGTGATGTGGCCACCACACTGCCCAGGAACATTGACTACGCAACGCTGCCCGATGATGTTTCTTTCCCAGAGTCTGTTTTTGGCTAGATTGAAGCCAACACCATCAATATATATATATATATATTGATGCATCTAGCTCCATGACTCTCTGAAACAGTCAGAAAAAAAGCATATTGTATGACAGAAAGGATACAGGTATATAGTCCATACAGTGTAGCATAGTAATACAGTAAACTGGAATACAGTACCAATATTGTTACAGGCTAATACAATAAAATGTAACTTACTTTTACATATTCATAGCGCAATTGTTTCACTCTTTCGGAGTTTCTTTCAAACGGCACTCTGTACAGCTGTTTCATCCGAAGTTGATGCCGCTTCAGTAGACGGCCCAGCGTGGATAAGCTTACCCTGTTTATGTCACTGGATGTTGTGTTGTCAGTGATGGTGTGGTGTTGCAGTTGTCACAAAAGTATGCAGTTGTTTGCAGTGACCATGTTTGTGACGTGTTGTTCCTGTGCTTGCGTGAACAGGTGATCTCTTCCTCCTGTGGGGGTTCGCCTTGCAATTCTGTGAAAACGGGATGTGAATGTTTAGGATCTAAGATCTCCTTCTTGTGAAATACCATATAATCATATAGAGGGTAGGATTTCTGACCTGTTCTCATACTGAAATGTCCGGATGACGCCTGCTACAGTGTAGCAGCTCAAATTAGGCTGGACCCTCTGACCAGCTTCCTGTAGACTCAGCCCAAGGTTGATTACATGGTCAGCCAAAGTGGCCCGGATCTCCTCTGTGACACTCCTCCTACTCCTGCTGACTTGTCCTCTCGCCACTCAGTGTCCTCTCCTTCCTTCTCCTCTTGCTCCTCTTCCTCTTCCTCTTCCTCCTTCTGCTACTCCTCTTCCTTTTCCTCTTCCTCCATCTCCTCCTCCTCCTCCTCCTCCTCCTCCTCCTTATCCTGTTGCTCCTCTTCCTCCTTCTCCTCACCCTTCTCTTCCTAGTCCTCCTCTTCCTCTCACTCAAACACCTGCTCCTCTAACTCTCTCCATTCTTGTGCACACCAAAGCGCAAACCTGAATCCTATTTATAGTGTTCAAGCTCTGATTTCAAATTGGTTGCAAGTGTTTTCACATATGCATTCTGGGTGGAGGTACTTAATAAATGAGTGTGGTATTTCACTGGCAGTGTTCAGCAAAAACACACACAGGCTGTTAGTTTTGAATGATGTGTCTAATGTAGATAACCGTGCTTGCAAAAAGTTTTGCAAAAAACATGTTTTTGAATTTCAAACTTAGTGTAATGCAGACAGTGTGCTTATGGTTTAGCACACCTGGTCAACAGATAGACTACACGAGTTAGTCGTTTCAATGATTGTGTCACAAGTACCATTTTTTGTGTCTTAGCAATAGCAAAAAACTGTAATATTCAATCTCCTTTCACTGTGGTGAATTCCCACCTGTATGACTGCAGAACTGAATACAGAGTTTGTGCGTGTGTGTGTGTGTGTGTGCACACGCGTGTGTGTGCATGCGTGTGTGTGTATGTGCGTGTGTGAGTGTGTGTGTGTTGGGTGTGTGTGTGCATGTGTGAATGTGTGTGCGTGTGTGAGTGTGCGTGTGTTGGGTGTGTGTGTGTATGCCTGTGTGAGTGTGCCTGCGTGAGTGTACGTGTGTTGGGTGTGTGTGTGTGTGTGTGTGTGTGTGTGTGTGTGTGTGTGTGTGTGTTGTGGGGAGGAGGTTTAATAACTGGCTCATACGTCTGTGACTTCTCGCTTTTTCTCTCAGGGACTGAGAAATATATGATTAATATTACATTGCAGCTATTTCAAAAATGAGAGAGTGAATTCAAATATTTATTTTGGCGAGTGAGCCCCAGTTGTGTCTCTGGGCTCCCAGGTGAATGTCTCTCTGTCTGAAGGGCAAATGCCAGTGCACGAAGTCAGGGGAAGAAAGCGAGAAAAGATAAGGTGCAGAAAAAGAAGAGGTGAATACTGTCACTCTCTTTCATACCTCTCTCTCTCTTTATCAAACTCCTCTGCTGTCTGTGTACAGTTCCAAAAAAAAACAAAAAAAAAACGAATTGGCCTTTTGCCCTGTTATACATTCTGGATGTGAAATAGTCTTGGTTCTCATTTCAAAACCTTTCAGTGAAATGCCAACTGCCAACTGACATGACTTTTCTCATGATCCCCAGGCGTTTCAGTTACTTACATTGTATCACAACTGTTCAAATTTCAAATCTGATTTTCATATTCCATCAAAATATGAAAAACAATGAATAACAGATCTATCTATCTATCTATCTATCTATCTATCTATCTATCTATCTATCTATCTATCTATCTATCTATCTATCTATCTAGCTATCTATGTTCATGTTTCCCGTGGCTTCTTTAGCAGGGGATGGAGTGAGAAGCCAGACTGACAGAGGAGGTGGGCAGTAGGACCCAGGGGAGAATGGACATCAGGTGGAGGAGTTCTGTCACCACAGAGATGGTTGGGGTCAGGTCAGAGTGGATTGGTCTCAGGGTTCTGGAGTTACAGAGAGTGGTGGTCATCGACCCCCCCCCCCCACCCCCACCCAGCCCACACCCACCCCTCCAGCCCCCGGAGAGAGCTGGACCCTGACCTTAAGAGTAGCTATCTTACGGCCTTAACCCTGACCTTTAGAATGTAGCTTTGAACTGTGTTCATTTATTCTGCACAGACAGCACAGAGAGCTGTGCTTATAAGGCAGTAGAGATTTGAAAAGCTTTGGAGTGGGTTTGTTGTGAGGCAGAGAGAAAGACAGACAGAAGGACAGAAAGAGAGCGAGAGAGAGAGAGAGAGAGAGAGAGAAAGGGTGACAAGGAGAAAGAGCAAGGGAGTTTAAGAAATTGTTTATGAGTGTGTGTGTGTGTGTGTGTGTGAGTGTGTGAGTGTGTGTGTGTGTGTGTGTGTGTGTGTGTGTGTGTGAGTGGGTGTGTGTGTGTGTGTGTGAGTGGGTGTGTGTGTGTGTGTGTGAGTGTGTGTATGTGTGCGTGTGTGTGGGCGTGTGTGTGTGCGTGTGTGAGTGCGTGCGTGTGTGTGTGTGTGTGTGTGTGTGTGTGTGTACGTGTGAGTGGGTGTGTATGCTCCAGGGGTCTGAACTCATTCCCACCAGAAGAATATAACAGAACAAAAACTACTCAAGCCTTTCTAACCCGGCACCTGAAGGACAAATGCTCTCCCTTTTTTTTTCATCAAACCGCAATGTTTACAACAGGAAAACATGTCAACATTTAAAGTGAAAAAACTCTGTATAACCAGGCTGGGGAGTGCATAGAAATTTGCTGTAATTTTACTCATCTTGAGAAATGTGGCATCTTTATCTGAATAATGTCTTTTTAAAAACATCAAATGTTACATTTTACATCACATGCAAGCGTCTGATCAAAGCAATTAGCAGTCTGTCTCCTGAAATCCTACTAAAAAAAAATCAATATTAATTACCTTCAGGGTTCACACGAGCCCTGAGTGAGTTTTACGTTTGTAGCATTGTCGAATAGTTGTGAGATTATCCCTAAGCCTGGTGGTGGAGAAACCAAACAGCAAGAGCGAGGAGAGAGAGAGAGAGAGAGAGAGGGAGAGAGGGAGGGAGGGGGAGACAGAGGGAGAGAGAGAGAGACGTAGCGACAACACAGAGCAGGCTCAGAGAGCGTCTGTACGCTCAAACACAAACACACACACACGCGCGCGCAGACAGTGGGAGAGAAAAAGAGAGAAAGAGCACTAGCCTCTCTCCTCATGCTCTCTCTGACCGGGGGCAGATCTGAAGTCTCTGACCTGAAGGTGAATTGGATCGCATTTACACACCAGAGGAGGGATAAAAAGAGGAGAGAATATTTTGCTCTTTTGTGTGTGTGTGTGTGAGTGTAGTTAAAGCTTTTTTTTTCAGGTTTGTTGATACACACACATTCGCACACAGAGACACTGAAGGAAACAGGCAAAAAGCGTCTATGACTGACATGTGCGGCTCAGCCCCCGACGGTGGGAGATGAAGAGGTAAATACAGACGCACACACACACACACACACACACGCACACACACACACACATGCATGAGGTCTTGTAGGACATTGACATTTGACTTATGGACAGAGAAGAGACGAGGAAAACCGAACGAGCGGGAGAAAACACACTCACACAAGGACGGACGGACGAACGCAAACACGGACGGCCAGATGAGGAGAGCGCCGAAACCGCTCACCAGCCCTGGGTGAGTGAACTTCAATTACACGCCGATACACACACACACACACACACACACAGAGAGAGAAACACTGAAACTCATACACACACCATCCACTGTCTCCTATTTTTGTCTCACTTGCCCTCTCTCTCCCTTTCTGTCTTTCACACACACTCACACACCTGTGCAGGTGAGAGGTATGTGTTGAGACAGCAGCTCACACACGACCCCTAACCCTCTGACTGTGGTGGAAATGCAGGGCAGATTACATGGAAGCTTATAAATCATGATTTCCAGACCACTGGACAGAATACCTGAGCATGCTCGCTAGAGTCTGTGATCTGTTTCTCTCTCTCTCTCTCTCTCTCTCTCTCTCTCTCTCTCTCTCCATGTCAATCTCCTGTTCTTTCATAACATTGTTCTCATACTTCTGTCTGCTTCTCTCTCCTTCATTTTCCCTCTCTCTCTCTCTCTCTCTCTTTCTCCCCCACTCTCTCTCTCTCTTCCTACCTTCCCCATAACGGAGTGCTTCAGCTCAATGGTCCTGTCATAATAGAGGTGCTGTTGCCATGTTGACACACTAAAAAGGGTGAACAGGTTCCTCTCTGCTTCCTTTGCTCAGTGAAGAATGGCTGACGCTGTTCTGGGAGCAGTTCGGCTCATTGGGCTTGTGATTGTAGTGAATGGCAGTGCTGTTCGTGGAAGCTGATATGAGAACAGGAATGAAAAGAGTTTTTTTCTCTTCCTCTGAGGTTTATGTGGCACAATCATAATGGGTGCTTGCACTCTCTGTTCTCTCTCTCTCTTTCTCTCTCTCTCTCTCTCTCCCTCTCTCCCTCTCCCTCCCTCTCTCTCTCCCTCTCTCTCTCTCCCTCTCTCCCTCTCTCTCTCTCTCTTTCTCTCTCTCTCTCTCTCTCGCTCTCTCCCTCTCCCTCCCTCTCTCTCTCCCTCTCTCTCTCTCCCTCTCTCCCTCTCTCTCTCTCTCTTTCTCTCTCTCTCTCTCTCTCGCTCTCTCCCTCTCCCTCCCTCTCTCTCTCCCTCTCTCTCTCTCCCTCTCTCCCTCTCTCTCTCTCTCTGTCTCCCTCTCTCTCTCCCTCTCTCCCTCCCTCTCTCTCTCTGTCTCCCTCTCCCTCTCTCTCTCTCTCTGTCTCCCTCTCTCTCTCCTGTACTGGGGGCTTATTATTATCCACATGCTGAATAGAAATGGAAGTGCGTGTTTAAATGCTGGCGGGTGTGTGCGTCGTGTGTTTAAGCGAGCGCAACAAAAGCACAGGCACACACACACACACACACACACACACACACACATGCTCACAAACCTGAACACAGCAAAAATTTTCTTAGTCAGTGGACTATGTGTTAAAACATGCATGGTGACAATATTCACAAAGTCACACACACACACTCATTCACACACAGAGTGTTGCTGTTTGTGTGTGTGTGCCCGTGTGTCTGTGTGTGTGTGTGTATGTGTTATCTCCATCTTTCCCCCACTCTCTCTCTCTCTCTCTCTCTCTCTCTCTCTCCCCCCCCCCCCCTCTCTCGGACTCGCTCATGCCATTATCAGGGAAAGAGCTTCTGACAGGCGTGTTAGCGTGTTGCCCGGGGCGATTGGGCCTTTGAACAACTAACAGGAGAATCATAAACAGGAAGTGAGAGAGGAGGGCATGCCTATGTGTCCGTCAGTGTTACTGATTTAACCTGAACCTGCTCTACACTCCTCTATGGAACTGTGGCAATGCCACCCATCACAGAACCAGATTCACACAGAGCCAGTTCAGTGTCAATGTGTGTGTGTGTGTGTGTGTGTGTGTGCGTGTGCACATGACCGTCATTGTGTATGTGGAGAGAATGTGAGGTTAATTTTTAGACGTTGACTTCATGCTGCGTAAAGACCTTTCCCTTTGGAAAGAGTAGGAGAGCTTTTGTTTTTTAAACTGCTTCTCATTATATCCAATCCACGCCAACTGAAAAACGCCACAGGTCAGGCTGAGGAGGTGTAGGTGAAACATATGGTGGTTCCGGAATATTCCGTGATTAGCTATTCTAATGTCCTTCAGCAGGTCAGAGGCTTTTCATGAGGACATTAAAGCGGGGAGATAATGGTTGTTTGATGAGGGAGGATGAATATTTGGACCGGGTGGCAGGGGAGAGAGAGAGAGAGAGAGAAAGAGAGAGAGAGAGAGAGAGAGAGAAAATGTTCCCTCAAAGACTTTGCTGAGTTCTCAAGCCGGATGTTTTGCGCATTTGCGCCTCTGAGTAAGTGTTCCTAATCAGTGATAACGACATTACGCAATTGTTTTATCTTCAAGAGCGAAGGAAGAGACAGAAAAGAAGGAAAGAATGGAGAGAATACGGAAAACAAGCAAAGATAAAACACCACATATATTGTGTCTCTCCGTCGCCAAAGCAATAATGTCCTTTTTTTTTCCTGCTGTGGTGAAAATTCATGAATAAATCTGCAAGTTAATGCAATGATTATATCATATTATTTGCATATTCATCACATAATTGAAATTACACAAGAATCAGCCTTTCATTTATGTGTTTTATGGTAAGTTGAGTAGTTTCGTGATCACACCCCCCCCCCCCCCCCCGTCCCTTTGCGTAGAGATGGCCGGGGGGGCAGGAAGCATGCCAACAGTCGTGCTCACTGGACAATCTGCCTCACATCCTTTCCCAGACCCTAATGCATTTCCTGTGTCCTCAGGCCAATCAGGGTTGATCGAGGCTCTTGTAATAGCGTGGCTCACCCATTTGGCGCCAACAACAATGAATTCACTTTTGACCCTGGCTGCAAGCAGAGGGAGTCCGGGTTAGGCCAGTGATGCCGCTCACGTGTCGTTTGCTCCTTCAGGAATATACCTCCAGAAATAAACCGGACAGTGACAATACAGTCACGATGACATTTCTTACTGCCCTGAAACTGAAAAAAAAAAAAAAAAAACCACCTTCATTTTACAATTTCTAGCTGTTTGCTGAGAATTTGTATTTGTGTTTTGTCACGTCTTGAAAGTGACATAGATCCTTACATTCCCTTCAGTTTAAACGAAAAGTAAAAGAAAAAAAAAAGAGTTGCGTGCTCCAAAAATAGAAAAAAAAAAAAAAGGGAGAATTAAAACTTAGTGTATATCGCTCAGTCTTCACCTGTGAGACAGTTCAGTGATGGATGTGGAACATGAAAACATTACAAAGAGCACAAGAGGCACAAGAGACAACTCCTCCCTCAGCCAGGTTCTACAGCGTGCGTTTTACCACCCCGGACCCCGGGCAGACTTCAGAGAAACAACAGGACTTTTAAGATGTGAGGTTTATGAACTCTGGAGAGAAAGTGAAAAAGAAACACAGAGTGAGAGAGAGAGAGAGAGAGAGAGAGAGAGAGAGACAGAGAGAGAGAGTGAGAGAGAGTGAGAGAGAGAGAGAGACAGAGAGACAGAGAGAGAGGTGGGGAAGAGAGGTCTGAGAGAGAAAAAAGAGAGAAATCAATTTTATGACCACTGAGTCATGTCATAGTAGCTCGGGCCAAGACTCTCAATAAAATGAGAAGCACAGAGAGAAAGAAAGTGAGGGAGAGAGAGCGAGACAGAGACAGACAGACAGGCAGGCAGACAGACAGGCAGGCAGACAGACAGACAGGCAGACAGGCAGACAGAGAGAGGAGAGAGAGAGAGACAGAGAGAGAGAGAGAGAGACAGGCAGACCGACAGACAGATTAACAGGAGTGAGAAAGAGAGAGAGAAACAGACAGGCAGGCAGGCAGACAGAGGAGAGAGAGAGAGAGAAGGAGAGGGAGAGAGAGGGGGATAGAGAGAGAAAGATAGAGAGAGAGACTGACAACAATATAGTCTTGCCTGCAACCAAGTCTAACATGTCGGCTCACTGGCCAGGCATTATAAGAGAATGCACAGTTCAACATGCAGGAGAGAACCGTGATTGGTTTCAACCACAAATCTTTCCACCATCCATTCACCAGTTAGATAACCAGTCTCTGAGGGGTGTCTTAAATTCTTAACAGCTCTAATTAAATCCAGCTTGACCCTTCAGCTTTAAAATACATTAAACATAATGAAAGAAGCTTTTTTTTCTGGGTCTCCTGAACTGACGGTGCTCTAACCTAAAACTTTGATTACACCCATGAGAAGAATTAGACTGAAAGAGCTTCGTCCTTTATCGTTACAATTATCATTATGAAAGAGTTCTGTCCTTTACCTTCATTATTAAGTCATGGACTAAATTTCAGTGTTTATGAGTAATTTCCACTGAAAATGCCCTTTAGCCTTGGACTAAGGTTAATTTGTGACCAGAAAACCAGCTAAAGGACCATTAAAAGAAGGTCATCCTTAAAAAATGATGTGTAGTTATGAATAAATAAATATATAAATAATTCTATTTCTCATCTGTGTTGAACTGAAAAGTTTCGAATAAGTCAAACCTTTGATGGAAACTGTCGTTTGGACATTTTCAGACTTTCAGAATTCACAGTCTAACTCTTAACTCTAACACCGTAATAATTGCTTCCCTGATTAATGAGAGAGCTGTGTTTTCTTCTTTTCTTTTCTTTTTTTTCCGTTTTTTTTTTTTTTTTACCTAGGGGCAATCTTTTGAGTTATACAAATATAGACATTAGAGGGCCCTGGCAGGA
>NC_044499.1:4928763-4938763 GCF_902362185.1 Chanos chanos
AAAGAGAGAGAGAGAGAGAGAGAGAGAGAGAGAGGGAGGGGAGAGAAAGGAAGGAAAAAGAAAAGGGGAGACAGAGAGTGAGATTGTGTGTGTGTGTGCGTGTGTGTGTGGTTTAGAGTTTGAGACATACTGTTACTCTGACAGTTTTGAGCTGTAAGGCGTATGTAGAGAGCTTACTGTCTATCAGTGTTCTCCCTCCCTCTCTCTCTCTCTCTCCCCCTCTCCTTCTCTCTACCCCTCTCTCTCCCAACCTTCATATCACCCTAGCAGCGAGGCTGCTTACACATGAAGATGAGGCCAAAATCCGCCCCCCTCCCCTTTCTTTCTCTCTCTCTCTCCCCCTCTTAAAATGCACTTTGAGTGCAACTTCTCTTCAGGAGAGCAGCCATAACATATGTTGGGCTTCACGGCTGAGCAATTAAATGGAACCTTGCCATTCATCAACTAAGATAAGCTGGAAGCCACACACTGTAGAGGTCATTTCCCCTTTACTTCACCAAAGGCTAAAATAAGACTGAGACTAAGCCCTCTCTGGACTCTTGTTCATTTGGATCAGAACAGTAAACACAAAATGAGGTCATAATGCAATCAGAATGGCCAAGGAGTATTCTAGAACACATGCGAATTCCACGGGTGTTCATTCTGCTACAAAGTAATGAAACAAAGGACTGATGTCTCAGGCTACATCCACACCAAGCCGGGTAAATCTGAAAACGCAGATTTTATGTAAAAGCGTTTCTCCTTAGGCTACACATGATCGTTTTCACGCTGTTTTCCAAATGTTTTCTACGTCCACACCAAAACGCTGAAACACCGTAGTGTTTGTTGTTACGCCATTTCCGGTCGGCTCGGTTTTGACCGCGACCACGGGAGCAGCGTGGATGGCATTTCGCCCATCACGTTTGTTTTGGTGTCTCGAGCGCAAACCCTCGCCGGCGTCACGGCAATCATGCGTCATTGTTTCGGAAAAAAAATCCTGTTTTAGTGTGGACGGAAGGGCTGGATGGAAAAATACTTCTGTATTTTCAAATTTTCCCGGGTTAGTAAGGACAGGGCCTCAGTCTCAACAACGCTTCAGCTGAGTTAACGCAACTTTACTCAAACCCTGTAAGCCCTGGATGAGTGTATAGAAAGAAGTGTGTTATTCTCTGGAAACTCCGAGAATCAGCTGCAGTTTTGTGAAGCCATGAGTGCAGATGAACCGTGAGGAGAGATGGAAACAGAGAGAGAAACGGAGAGACCCAGCTGGACCCAAGGCCTTTGCCTCGTTTTGCTTTGAGGGAGCAGATCAGATATTAGTTCTGCACCAGTGGTACTTGCATACACACAGACCCACACACACACACATGCGTGCATGCGCGCTCGCACACACACACACACACACACACACACACACACACACACACACACACACACACATACACGCACACACAGCATCTCAACACATTCACCTAGCAACAAATTACAAATAAAATATACACCCGACAACACACACAAATCCCCCCAGCTCATTGCTTTAGGAACATTCATCAACAAGGACTACACACTCAAGCGTGCGCACATCCACACAAACACACCCACACGCACACACACACACAGACATTAACACAAATATGTTCCTCTAAATTATCCCACAGTAAACTCTCTCGGCAGGACTGAAACCCTTCTCTCCCATTTCACACCATTCACATCACACCGCCATCACATCCGTTTTCATCTGTATCATTTTCCTGTCGGGATGTACTCATCTCTCTCTCTCTCTCTCTTTCTCTCTCTTCCTGTTTCCTTCTTATTCCTAACTCATGGGAATAGAACAGAAGGAGGAGGGAGGGAAAAGGAGCCAAGGGAGGATAAGAAGAGAGAAAGAAAGAAAGAAAGAAAGAAAGAAAGAAAGAAAAAGAAAGAAAGAGTTTCAGGGGCTGAAAAATGGCGGCTTCAGGTTTTTAAAATAGCTCAGATGACACTGAGAATGAATTTCACCACTATAAATTTAGCCAAGACGGCTGAATTATTCATTATGGACAATTGGCATGCACGAAGGAGATGGGGACAGAGAATCAGAGACAGATTTTGAAACCCATAATAAATTTATGACTCAGTCATGGGAAAAAAAAGAGAGGGAGAGGGAGAGAGAGAGAGAAAGAAATAGAACTTCGGGAAATAAAACAGGCTTGTGCAAAACCGAGAAAGGATAAAGAAAAATAGGGGACAATGTGAGAAGTACACACACACACACACACATACACACACACATATACACACACACACACACACACACATACACACACACACACAGACACACACACACACACACAGACACACACACACACACACACAGGTACACACACATACACACACAAACACAGGTACACACACACACACACACACACACACAGGTACACACACACACACACACAGGCTTGCATGCACATATGCACACGGGTGCACACACCCAACACACTGATGAAAGTAACTCATATACAAATGAGAAACTTCTATGGATATAGAGGTAGATGTGTTCTTATTGATCAAAGCTTGCATGTGAAACAAAAGACTACACACACACATAGATACACACGCAGTTACATACAAAAATACGAGCAATCACACACAGAAACACAGAAAGGGACAGGCCAAACACAAGAGTGCACACACACACGCGCGGGCGCACACGCGCGCGTACACAGAAAGGGACAGGCCAAATGACTCGCTAAGGGCGGCTGGCTGCACTCTCAGGACGAATCAATGTCGGCGTAGTCAGCCTCCCTAAGCAATGAGGGAAACACACACACGCGCACACACACATACACACACGCACACACACACACACACACACACACACGCACACACACATCGTACACTTCATTCCCTTGGGTCACGGCAGAAAAAGATGATTCATGAAATCACGCAGAAGTCATGCTCAAATTTTGCCCAAATCCCTCTCTCTCTCTCTCTCTCTCTCTCTTTCTCTGTCACTGCATCATATAGTCCTCTCCCTTTTTCATATACATGCACCGAATATAAACACATCAACAAAACTGCACTGCCAGCCACTGTGCGCATTAACTCACAGGCATGTAGATGATCGTGTGTGTAGCAGCGGCCCAGACCTCTAATGGAGCTTGTTGGAACAGCTTACATGATTTGGGCATGTAGGGTGGGCTAATCCTGAGGAGAAGGGGGGTGCTTTAATGCACAATGGAGCACATGATTCTGTACAATTGTGTTTCCGTGAGAAGAGAATGGCTCAACCAAGCAAAAAACATCTCCTCTGTTTCTTTTCTTTTCTTTTTTTTCTTTTCTTTTTGTCTGTGCTTCAGAAAAAGGCACTTAGCTCTTTGAGCTAAGCCAAATACTTGTGCTCAGAGTGACCGAAGATATTTGTTCCTTTCATCTTTCGGATTATCTAAAATGCAGAGACACAGCATATTGCAAAAAAAAAAAACAACCCAAAATAAATAAATAAATAAATGGTGTTTTGAGTGAGCCAGTCTAATTATCCTCACTCACTGGGTTTTATCCCTATCCTTGACAAGCCAACGATCATTCACACAAACGTAACACTCTGTGATACTGCGGTGTTGAGTAATGCTTTTTGTAGGCAAATGCCAGACATCTATTCATAATACATGCATTTGTGAGACACATATTAAAGCCCTTATGACATGAATGGGAGAAGTGCAGTAAGAGCATTTAACTACATGTTCACGTCAGTTATCCAACATTCATTCTACGCTATCAGTCTCACTGTGTACGAATCACACTGAAGTTTTACCAACAACTACCTCTCTCTCTCTCTCTCTCTCTCTCTATCTCTCTCTCTCTCCCTCTCTCTCTCTCTCTCTCTCTATCTCTCTCTCCCTCCCTCTCTCTCTCTCTCTCTCTCTCTCTGATGTTTGACGTGTTATTCTCTCTTTCTTTTCACTGTGAGAATGATGAGGGGCTAATTGTTGATGACGATGCCTTCACACTGACTTAGCGATACTCAGATACTCCGATTTCTAATGTAACTTTTAAAACTGCTCATTACAAAGCAACAGAAGCACACTGGAGTGTTCACTCATTTACCCGCTTGCCTGTTGGCTGTTCTGTGTGATGTGTGTGTCTGTGTGTGTGTTTTAGAGAGAGAGAGAGACAGAGAGGCAGAGAGACAGAAAGGGGGAGAGAAAGAGAAAAAGACTCTTTTACGTCTCTGGCTGAGCTTTTGATCAATAATGTGGCTTTAAAAAAAAAAAGTATCCGTCAGTTTGGATTGATTTTTTTTCTTGTAAAGAGAATAAAGAAAGAATCATTATTTACCAAAAGTTCCTCTTTACTAAATTATTCATAAAGATATTTCTTTCTTTATTTATTTATTTTTCCAAGGCAGTGAGCCGCGATTCTGTTTGATTCTGATTTGATCCAGCAGTGACATCCTTTTTTTTTTTTTGGTGTTGTTTTGAGGGGGTTTTTCGTTTGTTTGTTTATTTGTTTGTTTTTCTCTTTTTTTTTTGTGGTTGTGTTTTGTTTTGTTCTTTTTTTTTTTTTTAGAAAGTCCTGAATTTTTCAAAATGCCCTGAAAAGAACAGATTAACTTTTATGGGAGAAAGATTGTCTTCATTGTCCTCCATCACTTGCTGTCTGGGGTTTGAGTGGTCCTCTCTGCTGCTGTGCTACCAAGTTCCCTTTTTCCTTTGTTAGAGTCTACACACACCTGAGAAAACTGAAATCCACAATTCACATTTAGGAGACAGCACTTCAAAGAGAAAACAGCTTTCGACTGAAAAAAAAAAAAAAAAAAACAGAACTATGTGACTATTAGTGGTTCCAGGAGTTAAAAAGAAGTCCGCAGGCAGCCGAGCCTTTTCCTACCCTTCCTCTGGAACGGTTTACCTACAGAAGTTAGGGAGGCAAACTCTCTCCATACCTTTAAAACCGGACTGAAGACTTGTCTATTTTCTCTAACTTATGGATAATATAATTTGGATTTGACTTAAATAAAGCCCTTTGAGACTATAAATAGTGATATTATAGTCTCAAAGGTGAAAATAAACTTGAATGTTATGTTAAATAAACAAGTTATGTTGTGGTTGCCCATATGTCTTGGATTGTAGTCTCCAAAAAGTTTATACTGAAGAGACCTGGAGCAGGCTGCAGAAATTGAATCAATATTTTTTCATATTTTTCCATTTTTCATCAATGCTACAACTCAAACATCTCATTGTGTTGAAATCTCATGAATCTGAAGTTGACCTGAACAATATCCAGTTTATAAAGCAGTTATAACAATCATATAATTGTGTTATAACAAAATAGAGAAATTAAATGTGTTCCATATTGACCAATTGAGAGTAATGCCAATGCCAAGATAAAGTTTTGGCTACTTGGCTGTCTGACACACTCATTGTATAACATATTATGGCATAACACTTACACCAGACTTCAGACTTAAAATCCAGTAGTGTGTTTGTGATGACAGCGGGTTTTAACTGGCATCATGCATATATGTGTGTGTGTGTGTTGGTGTGTGTGTGTTGGTGTGTGTGTGTGTGTGTGTGTGTGTGTGTATCCAGAGACACCCTGAGATGTAGCAGACCCAGGCGGCGTGTAGAGAACATGCCATCTCAGTGTGAACACACAGGGCTCTGCTCCCCTGCTGTGTGCCTTATGCCATCCCAGTCCTCTCATGAACATACCACAATATACCCATTCAATATCTCTCCATTCAATACCTCATTCCATCTCTGATCCAATCTCTCCTCCAATATCCCATCCCGCCTTTTGTTTCTTTAGCTGTGAAATGGACTGATTACCAATCAGAGAGCTTGAACATGCGTCTCACGGCAGGATTCTCTCTCTCTCTCTCCCTCTCTCTCTCTCTTTCTCTCTCTCCCTCTCTCTCTCACTCTTTCTCTCTCTCCCTCTCTCTCTCACTCACTCCCTCTCTCTCTCTCTCTTTCTCTCTCTCCCTCTCTCTCCCTCTCTCTCTCTCTCTCCCTCTCTCTCTCTCTCTCTCTCTCTCTCTCTCTCTCTCTCCCTCTCTCTCTCTGGTATCTTTCCATTTTTGCCTTGCTTAACATCCCTCCCCCTACATCATCCTTCTTTTCTCTTCCATTCCCCTCTCCTCTCTTCTCGTTTCTTCTCCTGCTTAACATTCTACTCAAAGGCAAAAGCGTCACCTCCGATTGGCTCAGTTGTGGTGTAGCATGGTGCCTCCATCTTCTGCTGCCAAGAAAACATTGGTAAACACACACACACACACACACACATTTTCACGTACACACACACACACACACACATACACACACTGACAGAAGCTTGAAAAATGATGATGATGATGATGACTGCCTCGGCTGTGATGCGACACTGTCAAAACAATCCTCCCCTGTTTTTCTAGATCCTTCCATCATATTTTTCACTGTCTTGCTCTTTTCCCCTACTGAGTCTCATCTTATCCTTATCTGTCTTTCTCTCCTGCCTTGCTTTTCACCACCTCTCCACAATTCCCTCCACAATCAGTTCATCCTTTGTCATGTGTGACCAGGGGTTTAACCACACCAGTGCCTGCTGGTATGACTGGTCATTCCTGAATGTATCTCCTTCCACAAATTCCAGTGGGTCATCTGGTCTCGGAGAGAAAGAGAGAAATGAGACAAAAGAAGACTGTGGGATCGTCACTTTCTTTCTTCTCTCTCTCTCTCTCTCTCTCTCTCTCTCACCCTCTCTCACTCTTTTTCCACCATTTTCTCACTCTTTCTTTTTTCTTTCTTGCTTTCTGTCCTTTTTCTTTCACTTTCTTTCTCTCCGCCTCCTCTCTATCTTTCTCTCTCTCTTTTCGTCCCCCTTTCTGTCCGTCTTTCTCTGTTAGCCTCATTCTCGTTCTCTCTCACCACCCGTAAATCTCTCTGAACATATGTTCTTTTTACAAGACAGTGCCTCCACTATTAGTCCACCATTTTCTTTCTCCTTTTTGCTCTTTCTCTTTCTTTTTTCTCTTTCTCTTTATCTCTCTCTTTTTCTTCTCCTTACCTACTTGTAAATCTCTCTCTAAGCATATGTTCTGTGTACGAGACCATGCCCCTGTTCTGTATGATGGAATATGTGGGAGAGGACGCAGTGTTGTGGACCACAGCGTGCTGATGAAAACCTGTAAAACAGCCCAGCAATCCCCAAAGAGGGAAAAAACAAACAAGTAAATAAATAAAAACTAAACCCCAAATGACTTAAAAGAAGTCTTTCATGCAGCTGAAAACTGGGGGGGGGGGGGGGGGGGGGGGGGGGGGGGGGGGGGTGGGCTCTAAATAATTTCGTTTTTTTTTACTCTCCCTCTCTCTCTCTCTAAACTGACACGTCTGGCTTCAAATTAATGGATTGTGCGACAGAAGAATTAATAATACCAGTTTCATATTTAGTAGTGATCACAGGATCTTTGCCATTGACTGGGTAAATCCTCAACACCGGGAGTACTTTTCTTCTGAGTCATCAATCTCTCTCACTCAATGCGCCGCTACATCCGCCCACGGGACTGTAGCCCACACTGGTAAAGGCCTTCTAATATAGATTCAGCATGCCATACCAACACTTGCAATAAATCATTTCCTTGTTATCAATACAGGGCCCAGAGGAAACAAATAAACAGAAACCAGTGAAGTCCCTGTCTTTAGCCTCATCACTTATCCTAATTTGCCTGAGGCGGTTCTTAGCATTCTACGCCAACGTTTTGTTTTCGTTCTTTGCTAATTAAAGTCGCAAAGCTTTTGTTTTTGGGGGGGGGGGGGTTGTTTTGTTTGAAGAAAGAAAGCCTGCCCACTTATGTTGTTTAATTATGTTTCAGCGCAAACAACACGGCGCCGGAGTAAACAGCTCACGGGTGTGGCGGCCGACCCGACAGGCTTTAAGGTCGTCATCTAAAAGTCAGATGCGACTTGTTGGAGCCCGTCCAGATTGCTGGATATCTCAAATCCCACAGCACGAGGACTGACGAATGAGCCCATGCAGACCAACCCTAAAACTATAAAACAACCATCTGCCGGTTTCACTGTAGTTCGTTCACACCGCGTTTTTTTTTTTTCTTAAAACTGCAAGGATGGTTCAGATTAAAGGAGATCCTGGCTGATTCCACAGGGGCCGGGGGGGTGGGGGGTGGGGGCGGGGGCTGTTCTTCTATTTAAAATTAGTCTTAGATTTTAAACACAGTTTGAAAACAATGTCAGTGATCTTGTCTCTTGTTGGCTGTGGACGATGATTATGTGAAATTGAAATAAGCAGTTGTGAAGACTGGGCGACGCATCTTGTGACTGATATGCAGTCAGTAGATCCCAAACGAATTGCTGTTAATAAACTGATAAACTGAAGAGCGCTTAGCATGTCGACTCCATATAACGATGTGGGAAACTGACCGCTAACATGAAGTATAACCAAAAAAAAAAATTGTTGAGACATTGAGCCTTTGAGGTAGTTCAAGTTTCTCTGTCACCTGTTTGGGGATGAGTTATGCCTCTGGTGAGAATGGCCAGTGATTACGTGCTAATCCAGTCCGCGCCATTTTTAGCTTTACCCTTTCACCCCCTTGATACAGAGGTTTTAACCATCTGCGAGCCATGGATTGACCTTTGACCCTCAGGGTTAATGAGGAGAATGGGATATGTGTATGTGAGGATCCAGAAAGTTCTGTAACGGTCTGGCACCCTAATGCCCACCACAGACACCAGTCTCCATGTCTGAGTTAACTCTAATACTCCAGTGATGAGGTAGTGTCCAGAAATAGTCTTTTAATTGTTTCTAAACTGAAGTTGAAAGATGTTGAGCATAGCGGCAACAGAACTGAAATCTCAGTTTTTTTACTATCTGAACGACCTTGGGCAACCTTGGGGGACGCTGCCGTTTCATCTTGCGTGTAAATCTTTTATGATAAGAGAGAAATCGTTAACTTAATTATGTTTATGCAACATTACCTGTGCGGAACATCAGTACAAACTTACGTTCTTCCCTCTACGGTAGCGCACTGCAGGTTCAAGACTTTGTTTCTCAAAGACACCCTGTTAGGAAAAGTAGGTTGGAAGCTGAAGTATCTATATTCATCGTGCTGAAGTAGTCCTTGAGCCTCAGGATTGAAAATCATTGCAGGGGCAGATCCCAATTATCTTCTCTCACCTTGGTCAGTAATAGACCTGCCAGCCTCTCTCTCTCTCTCTCTCTCTCTCTCTCTTTCTTTCTTGCTGAACTACTGTTGCATTACCAAAGAATCAGAGACCAGGTTTTCAATCACAAAAGAAACGCTAACACCTCTTTGCCACTCAATAACGACACTTTCCCTGTCCGTGGACTATGCCAACATTGACTTAAATCCTCTTTGTAATCTATCACTTGGTCTCTCTCTCACTCTCTCTCTCTCTCTCTCTCTCTCTCTCTCTGTACTAGTCCCTGGGAACCTTTGTGATTGAGCGGCGAGCCCTTGAGTTGATTCAAATCCGGTCTCTCTGGCCTCCTGCAGACCTCTTGAAACAGAGACTGTGGGTTGTGTGGAAAGTGTTGAAAGGGTTTCCTGAAATACCCCCCCTTTTCTTTTTCCCTTCCGGGTAGAGTCTGCTCTCTGATTGCTTTAGTCCTATTAGTCACACCTGAGCCTGTATGGTGTCTTGACAGGGTTTATTAGCTGGAGATGTACCTAATTAATCCAATACGCAGGGCTCCAATACCAGAGGACAGAGCAAAAGAGTACATGTCTATCCTCTGGCAGGAGAAAGAAAGAAAGAAAGAAAGAAAGAAAGAGAGAAAGAAAGAAAGAGAAAAAAAGATGAGAGAGAGGAATGAAAGAGGAGCGCTGAGTTGTGATTCCTGTACAGCGTAAGTTCACTGCATTCAGTTGTTCAGTTTGTGACCCTGACGTGTTAGAAAGGGTTTTTTTTTCATTTTGCTCAGAAAGCTGAGGCCTTCACAATTTTTTTTTTTTTTTGATTCGAGACAGGCTTTTGTCAAGTTAATGTGGTTGGACAGAGTACATGCATTTCTTTTAAGTTAC